>NW_027133223.1:0-7084 GCF_026122565.2 Emydura macquarii macquarii
AGGTTGGACAAATACTTGTCAGGTATGCTCTAGGTAGGTAATCTTAATTCTGCCTCAGTATGGAGGTATGGACCAAATGACGTCTGGAGGTCCCTTCTAGCCCTACATTTCAATGATTCTGTGATTCTACTGCCATTGTTAGGAATCTATTATGTGTATGTACTTATCTGTGTAGCTGACAGAGACCACAATCCAAGTATTCAGGGTGGGAATAAAACTCAGTAGCACTAATAATAATTTAGACCCTGATGCTACAGGCAGTTAGAGCTGGGGTTTCCAGAGGAGCTTTAAGGATTGATGTACCCAAATCTCACTGATTTTCAGGATTATTATGGGGTCAGATTTTCGATGGGATGAATCTAAATATGGAGATAGGCACTGAGTAGGATTTTCCAAAGTACCTATACAGGTTGAGTGGCTAACTGCCATTTGTGCCAGTAGGAGTTAAGCACATAGCACTCATCTGCATCTGTAAACACCTAAATACCTTTCTAAATTTGGCCCATGCTTCCTACCTGCCTTAATCTCCTTTACCCAAACCACATTCAGTAGATTTCAGTGGGACTGCCCATGGGCTTAAATGAAGCACGTGTGTAAATCTTTGCCGGATCAGTGCCTATCAAGGGACAACAGATTTACATAGCACTTTACAAACTCAGCGTCCAGATCTGCAGATACTTACCCAGGTGATTAACTACTCAACTGTGTAAATTTATCCTTGTTTGTGGGATAGGGGCTGTGGATAAAATAGATTCCAACCCTAACCCAAGCTGCCCATGTATGGTGCTTTTCTGGTCTCCATCACCATAGTATCTGAGCATGTAACAACTTTTAATGGGTTTATCCTCACATCGCCACCGGGAGGTATAGAGGTTTTATCATACCCATCTGACAGAGATAATAAAGCTAACAACCCCACATGCTCCCCAGCTCCTGGACCCTCCCCAGTAACAGGAACAGTGATCATGAACGAGTGGTGTAAAAAAAAATTCCACACTCACCTCCATTCACCTGCGGCACTGCTCTCTGCAGTTCCCTTTTTCCTGGACAGCTCCGGGCAGCTCAGATGCGCCAATGCCAGGGCAGAGTCCCTGCTCTCCTGCGCAGAGCCCCCCTCACAACCACCTCAGTCCTTGGGAGACTCTGAGATGAGTCAGCTCAAAGCTGTGGACCTGAATGTCTAAGGGGCTCCATGATGTGGGAGATCAGCTAACTCTGACCCATGCTGTGGGGCAGCATCGTCTGCGTCTGGCTCTGGAAGCCCAGAGGCTGCAGGTGTTTTCCTACACACTCAGGTGTGTGTGTGAAGTATTGTGGACAGGAGGTACCCACCCAAAATATGTGCCGCTGGCTGATAGGGATACTTTGAGCCTGTCTCAGCCGGAAGGGTCTCCTAGAAGCCCAGAGACCACAGCGATGGAATGATAGAAATCCCAGAGATGGGTAGGAGAGACAGAGAGATAGAGACTAAGTACAGATGGACTGATTGATTTCAGACATGGATGGATGAAAAAAGAAAGGGGGAGTCAGAGAGAGGAAGGGAAGAATGAGAGAGCAAGGGAGAGAGAGGTGAATTATTAGGTAGAAAGGCACAGATGAGATGGATAATAGAGCAGAGAGAAGGATGGATAATAAGCGCAATAAGGAGGTGGATAGAAGAGCAGAGAGATGGATGGATAGATGGATGGGGAGAGGTAGATGGATGGAAGGCTTGAAAGGGAGAGAAAGCGAGTTGGATGAGCAGGAGGATAGCAAGTGGAGGAGAGAGACAGAGAGCAACCTGTATCCCTGCTCCCTGACCTACCGCAGCTCTGGGGTCTCTGTGCTCATGTGATCAGTATCACATGATTCCTGGGCTGCTCTAGCTCTGAAGCACAGCCGAGAAGGGTCCCTGGTCTCTGTGACGGTGGGAAGCTCCTTATTCCACAGCTCACGATAGCTGTCCCCAACCCCATAGGGCCGTGGGTGGGAGGGAGCAGGCAGGGTCCTTATGGACACCGGAGCCAGGAAGGTGGGATTATGCCTCCCTGAAGCCTCCCCAGTGGGCTGGGACTCAGTTGATGACATTTGCAGAGCCCCAGGGATCGCATGCCCCAGGCAGGCCACCAGACTCCTCCAGCCACGCCATCTGGGGCATAGGTGTTGCCTAGGGAGGTATGACCCCAGTCTTTTAACACTACATCATGACTGGGGTCACATCCCCCACTCTAGCCACGGCCTCCTCTGCATGGAAGGGCTCCCCTAGGCCCCAGGTCTGGTCTCCCAGCCCTCAGACCCATTGCAGGCATTGTGAGCCCAGCCCAAGCCATGATGCCTGTGCAGAGCAGGGATTGTCCCTTCAAATGGAGGTGAGGCGAGCTGAGTCAGTTCTCAGAGGGAGTCAGTGCTGAGAGCAGCACGCTGGCGTGCATAAATGACGGCAACATCTGGAAGTTCAAGCTCAGATGTTCAAGATGCCACCTCTGGCAGGGTAGTGAGTCAAAGCATGGACTCCTGGATTCTGTTCCCACCACTGGGAGGGGAGGGGATGGAGCAGCAGGATGGGAGCCAGGACTCCTGAGTTCTCTTCTGCTATCGATTCCGAGCACTACGTGGTATTTGTATAAGGCCTAGAAGGGAGTGTGTGTGGCCAAAGCACACCCCGCCCGTGCCCTGAATTCCCTTCACTTACATGTGTGGGAACTATGAGGCCCATTCATGAGTATCGGAAAGCCACCAGTTCCCCTGTCAAGTGGAAGAGGAACGTGTATGGGGAGCCCTGGGAAAGTGCGAATCAGCTGAAACGGAGCTAAGGGACATTCGGGTTGGAGTCCAAGCAGGCCCAGATTAAAGGATTTTGGATCCGGGTGCACCATGGAAACTGGGGAGGGGGGGGTTCCCACCATCCATAAATGAGACATCAAAGAGCCCCACCCCATATATTCCTCACCCCACACAGACCCCTGGATGCCTCTCCCGCTCCACAGTGGAGAGCAGAATCGCTGCTGCCCTGTCCTAGATAGACTCAGAACTGCTCACCTGTGTGCCCAAAACCCGCGATTCCTTACCCGTAGTGTCTGGGCTGTTAGAGCAGGAGAGTCTGGGCTTGAAACCTGTCATCTCCATTAAATACTGAGCGGCAGCAACCAGGAAGATCTTGCTGGCTGGGGTGGGGTGTGTACTATATCAGTCTAAGTCTCAGCACCTGCTGACTGGGGGGCATTATCTGAGGAGATGACTGAGCTAGGGAAGGGGGTTTTGTCACTTTGGTCCTGTTTTGTCCCAACACCAGAATTGGATCATCAGCAGGGATCCACTCTGGGACCTTCAGCTCCACCTTTGCTGGATATGGAGACAGCCTCTAAAAATGACCCGAGTGTGGCCTAAAGGCTCAGAAACCACAAGACAGAGAAGAAGGGCCCACCGGTTACAATTTAATAAAATCTCATGTGATCTCATGCTTTTAGAAGCTTTAAGGAAAAACGATAAATATTGTGAACCTCGTGATAAAATGGTGTGGGCAATACTGAGTGTGGGCCTATGGAGACGGACTCAGAAGACCTAGGTTCTATTCCTAACGCTGCTGCTGCTGTGTGTGTGTGAATTACAGCAAGTCACTTCATTTCTCTGTGCCTCAGGATCCCCTCCCACCTCTTGTCTATTTAGACTTTGAGCTCTTTGGAGCAGGGAGCGTCTCTCACTGTGTGTCTGTGCCTCACCCGGCACAATGGGGCCCTGATCTCAGCTGGGGCAGGGTCTATCTTTCGCTGTGTGTCTGTGAAGCACCTGGCACATCCCTGGTCTCAGCTGGAGCCTCCTTGCGATGACAATAGAAATAAACAAGAAAAGTCTCCTTGGGCAGGACAAACAGAGATTGTTCCTAGAGGTGTAAAGAGGACGGTGCTTGGTTATAGAATCATAGAATATTAGAGATCGAACGGACCTCAGGAGGTCATCTAGTCCAACCCCCTGCTCAAAGCAGGACTAACCTCAGCTAAATCATCTACTGCCACTGAGAACAGCCTAGCTCCATCCTCCCTGGAACCCCCCTTCAGGTAGTTAAAGGCTGCTATCAAATCCCCCCTCATTCTCCTCTTCTGCAGACTAAACAAGCCTAGTTCCCTCATAAGTCTTGTGCTCCAGCCCCCTAATCATTTTTGTTGCCCTCTGCTGGACTCTCTCCAACTTGTCCACATCCTTTTTGTGGTGGGGGGCCCAAAACTGGACACAATACTCCAAATGCGGCCTCACCAATGCCAAATAGAGGGGAATAATCACTTCCTGCGATCTGCTGGCAATGCTCCTACTAATGCAGCCCAATATGCTATTAGCCTTCTTGGCAACCAGGGCACACTGCTGACTCATATCCAGCGTAATCCCCAGGTCCTTTTCTGCAGAACTGCTGCCTAGCCTGTCGGTCCCCAGTCTGTAGCTGTGCATGGGATTCTTCTGTCCTAAGTGTAGGACTCTGCACTTGTCCTTGTTGAACCTCATCAGATTTCTTTTGGCCCAATCTTCCAATTTGTCTTGGTAACCCTGTATCCTATCCCTACCTTCCAGGGTATCTATCACTCCCCCTAGATTAGTGTCATCTGCAAACTTGCTGAGGGTGCAATCTACCCTATCCTCCATATCATTAATGAAGATGTTGAACAAAACCGGCCCCAGGACCGACCCCTGGGGCACTCCGCTTGTGACTGGCTGCCTGCTAGACATGGAGCCATTTAACACTACCCGTTGAACCTGATTATCTAGCTAGCTCTCTATCTATTTTATAGTCCATTCATCCAACCCATACTTTTTTAAGTTGCTGATAAGAATACTGTGGGAGACTATATCAAAAGCTTTGCTAAAGTCAGGCTATATCATGTCCACCGCTTCCCCCACATCCACAGAGCCAGTCACCTCTTCATAGAAGGCAATCTGGTTGGTCAGGTATGACTTGCCCTTGGTGAATCAATCCATGTTGACTGTTCCTGACCACCTTCCTCTCTTCCAAGTGCCTTAAAATGTATTGGATAGCAGAGGGCAGGGGCCTTGTGTGAGGTGGAAGAGGGGAGGCAGGTTGTGAGATAGATTAGGGCAGGTTTGCTCTGTAGAGTGGGAAACGACAGAGGTTTTGTGTGTATGGAGATGGTGTTGGGAAGGTGGGGGAGGGCAGAAGGCTACATGTGGGCAGCAAAGAGGCTACAGAAGTCCTGCTAGACACAGATAGTTCTCTGCCAATCTCTCGCCCAGCTCAGGTCCCCTGGGCAGTCGGGTTCTTCCCCAGGACCTTCCGTAGGGCCCCATGCACATCCTTGTTCCTCAGTGTGTAGATCAGGGGGTTGAGCATGGGGGTGACCATGGTGTAGAAGAGGGATATTATTTTGCCCCTGTCCTGGGAGTAGCTGGACGGAGGCTGTAGATACATGGAAATGGCCGTGCCGTAGAAGAGCGACACCACGGCCAAGTGGGAGGCGCAGGTGTTGAAAGCCTTGAGCCTGCCCTTGGCCGAGCGAATCCTCAGCACGGCAGCGACGATGTAGCCGTAGGAGACCAGGATGAGGCCCAGTGGCATCGCCAGGAAGATCACAGCGCTGGCGAGGAGCTCAACCTCATTGGCAGAGGTGTCGACGCAGGACAGCTTGAGCAGGGCCGGCAACTCGCAGATGAAGTGGTCAACTCGGTTCCGCCCACAGCGGGGCAGTCTCAGGGTCAGGCTGGTCTGCAGCAAGGAGTTGCCGAAGCCACACAACCAGGCAGTGGCCGCCATCTGCAGGCAGAGGCGGCGGCTCATGATGGTCATGTAGTGCAGTGGCCGGCAGACGGCGGCGTAGCGGTCGTAGGCCATGACAGCCAGCAGGAGGCACTCGGTGCAGCCCAGAGAGAGGGAGATGTAGAGCTGGGCCACGCAGCTGGCCCAAGGGATGGTTTTGCGGGTGCTGTGGATGTTCACCAGAATCTGAGGGCCAACGCTGGTGGTGTAGCAAAGGTCCAGGAAGGAGAGGTTGCTGAGGAAGAAGTACATGGGTGTGTGGAGTTGAGGGTCCAGCCACGACACCACGATGATGGTGGTGTTTCCAAGCAAAGTCATGGTGTAGGAGAGTAAGATGAGTATAAAGAGCAGCAGCTCCAAGTGTGGCCGGTCAGACAGTCCAAGTAGGATGAATTCCCCAAAGATGCTTTGGTTTCCGTCTTCCTGTACCCCATTGCCATATACCACCTGTAGGGGCCCGAAAGAATAAGGGTGAACAATAACCTGCATTAAGGACATTTGTGATAATAGCGTTGGGATCGATAGTGGGTAGTTTTGGAATGGTAGCCTTGAGTCCTACAAGACATAACGGGGTTCAAAAAAGAACTAGTTAAGTTCATGGAGGATAGGTCCATCAATGGCTATTAGCCAGGATAGGAAGGGATTGTTGTTTGCCAAAGGCTGAGAATGGCAGACAGGGTGGATCTCTGGATGATGATCTGTTGTATTCATTCCTTCTGAAGCACCTGGCATTGGCCACTGTCGGAAGACAGGATACTGGGCTAGATGGACCATTGGTCTGACACTCTATGGCCATTCTTATGTTCTAAGATATCTAAGTGTTAAGTGAATAGATTTGGGGAAGGTTGGAATCTCTGATGTCCTGGGATTGACCCGGCTACAACATTGAATACATTGATGCAAATGTCAGGGAAATCGCTCATCTGTCTGTCTGCAGTATTGTTGTAGCCAGGTCGGTCACAGAATATTGCAGAGACAAGGTTGGAGATGTAATATCTTTTCTTGTGATTATTCAATCAGATTCTGTTGGTGAGAGAAACTAGCTTTCAAGATTACATAGAGCTCTTCCTCAGATCTGGGAAATGGAGTCAGAGCATCACAGCTAAATGCAAGGTGGAAAAGATTGTTTAGCACAAATAGTTTAAACATATTTCAAGGGACAATTCAAGGTGAAGTGGCCTGTAACACCACCCCAGTCACGGGAGGGGAGGGAGGTGAAAAAAGAAGACAAGAGGGGTGGGTTAGTGGGATAGAGATTTTGTCTCTGTTCAGTCCATGATTTTTAGTATCTAGCAAAGTTATGAATTTAAGCTCCTAGGCTGGTCTTTTGAAGGTGTTGTGCTGGTT
>NW_027133224.1:0-7110 GCF_026122565.2 Emydura macquarii macquarii
TTTGGCCTCTTTAATTTAGGCGCCTTAATATGGATTTAGTTACCTAATTTAGGAACACTGGAATTGACTGTCTGGATCAGCTCAGGGTCCATATAGCCATTCTCTCATCTCTGAGAATGGCCAGCACTAGCTGCTGCAGACAGGGCCGGCTCTAGACCAAACGATGCCCCACGTGAGGAGTATCTTCGGTTCCCCCCCCCCTTCATTTATTCAATTTTTGAATACCTAATTTTTATTGCATTTGTAGCCCGTTTCAAGACTTCGGGGCACAATTTGCATGCATGATTTATCCTTATCATATAGACGATCAATTTGCATGCTAGAATCTGTAAATCTGTAGTTATTCATGCAATATATAAGCAAATAGATATGTTTTTATTAATATTGAGCTTTGTATTTGAACCATTTTATTTATCTTTTTAATTAAAAGGGCTATTTTGATCTGAAATTACCACCCAGTGTCTCTTTAAACTTAAATCTCCTTTTTAGGGGATGGGGATCATAAGACATTTCAGCCCCAAAGCATGTTTCTGGTGAAATTTAGAAGAAGGCAAAATAGATCACATCTGGAAAAGGACATGGCCGAATTAGCCAGGGTTCAGAGAAGGGTGATGAGAATTATTAGGGGCATGGCAAAGCTCTCACATGAGGTGAGGTTGAAATGATTTGGATTGTTTATTGTGGTCACTGTATAGCTGGTACCTCGTTTTCCACCTGGACTCTCAGATCCTTTCCCTGCATCATCCCTGACTGCCCACACTCTCCTCACTTTCCACCCTACTTGAGGGGAGAGGTACAGCACACTGGGAAAGGCAGCCAAGCAGTATCCAGAAGAAGTGGTGTACTAGCATGGCGAGCAGCAGACCTGAATTCCCAGGTAAGATGATGCTCCTTACAACTGTACTCTTTGCGTGAACACTGTTACGCGTGCAACCCCCTTCTATTTCTGGGTTACTTGGGAGCCGGCAACACTCACCTGTGTGCAAGGGCACCTAAGGTTGTTAACAAAGTAGATCCTGAGTATCCCAGCGGTGATGTAGGATAGGTGGGAATCCTCTAGCCACCCCCTTCTGCAGTCCCGTTACTTTTAAAGGAATTTAAACTTGGCGGTGCCTCCACCCGGCTGGCCCCTGCACACGCTTAATAGCGGGCCTTGGGAGCTTCCAGGACTAAACCTAGTCTGATAATAATAATAATAATAATCTGAGACATAGGTCTAATTTAACAATTGCAATTATGCAAACTAAACATCCAATATACTTAAATTAGAATTAACACAACTTTACTTAACAAATTAAAGGAATATGGCATAACAGACTGAAACTAAACATCACTATTATGTTAAATCCACAGGGCAGCTGAATAAATCAATTAATAAAAATAGTGTGAAAACAAATGAAAGTTGTCTAAACTTGCATTTACACTGGCACCGTTTACCCCACCTGCAGAGTGTGCACTCCCCAAGAGTTCAGAGCTCTGACCCCTTGCTTGCGTGGGCGCACTTGAAGATCTGAAGAAGCAGACAGCGCTCTGTGGGTTCGGGGTACCAGTTCAGCCCAGTTGTCACGCTGGAGGTTTGGAGCTGGCCCAACCGTCTGCAGTCCTGGCCCTGCTTGAAGAGACTCTCTCTCTCTCTGCCTCTTCTCAGGCCCAGTCAAAGTCTCTCTGCAGTGCCCCTTCCTTTACACGCCCTGCCCCAAACAACGGGGGCGGGGGGACACACTCACACCACCTTCACTGTGGGCCCATCTCAGGCAGCTCCAGGCTCAGTCCCTGCCCTGGTTTGGGCAATGCCACCAACCTCTGAAGCTCCCTGCTCCAGCAGGCTCCAGCAGGCTCTTAGCAGCAGCTTTGGGACTCCGGCAGCAGGCAGTAGCCAGCAGCTTCCAGCCTGGGCTGCACTCCACCCCAGCACCAAACTGGAGTCCCCCACATGCTATTCTCTGTCCCTCTGGAAGGGGAAGACTCTCTCTCCTTTTTCGACCAAGCAAATTTACAGCCCTGTAGCCTGAAGCAGCAGACCCGGGCCAGCCTCTCGTATTTAATCGCTGTGTAGATGTACCTTTTAGGCTTAAAGAGCCCACTAGGGGCCTTGCTATGTTAATGTAATTAACCTGGGAGCCGGGCAACATTTCAGATTGGAGGGGGGAGGGCAACTTTAAGCATGATTCCAGGTGCAGTTTAGGCACCTGAAAACTCTCAGTCTTTTTGCAGATAACTTAGAAACTAGCTGACAGGAGCCCAGTATCTAATTCCTGTGTAAAGAAAGAAAAATATATACTAACAACAATTCATGCCATAGTTTAAGTGTATACGTAAGTTTAGAGCAATCAGGAGATAATACAGCAAGTTGTTCCCTATCTCAAGCCTTGAGGTATCCATTTTGGAGCCTTAACTCAGATATCAGAAACACAAGTTTGCTGTTTTAGTAGAGAAATATACAAATAAATCAAATCTGCATAAAATCTGCTTGCCACTGCAACTGTTGTAGTTTTGAAATGTTCTGTTCCAAATTGTGCAGAGGCGAATGAGACAATTGTCCTTGAAGCTGCAACTACCAGTGGACATAATGGCTCTGGACCAGAAGCGTCTGTCCCCTGTGTCTTCCCAGGGAGAGGTGAGGGGGTTTCTTGCTTCTCTAAGGGCAAACAGACCCCAAGACCCACTTATCTGCTCCTACCCCCCCCCTTCTTCAGCTCCCCCTCCCTCAAGGTCCTTGCCCAAGGGATTGTTCCCCCGCAGCTGCTCCTCCCATGCTCACTGCCTGCTCCCTCAGGGCACAACCCTATGCCCTCACCTGTCCCTTCCCCTGGAGATTGACTCCCCTTTTCCCACCCCACTGCCCCACCCAGATCCAGCACCCCCCACTGGGAGCCCTCCCCCTCTCATTCCCATCACCATCATGGAGGACCCTCTGCTTCTTCCCCCCACCACCTCTGAGGACCCTGTCCTCCCCCACCCACCCTGACTGACCCATTCCTTGCCTGCCCCACCCCTAGAGGCCCTGCTCACTGCCCCTCCCAGAGGCTGACCCCCTTCTCTTTGCTCTGGGATGGTTAAGTCACCTGCATCAACCTGCTGCCGTTAGACCCCAGTGGGCTCGGCTGTGCAAGTTCCCTTCCTCACTTCCTATGGGAAGAGAATGGAAACACCCTAGTGCCCGATTGCAGGGATCGGGGCAAGATCCACTTCTCAGAGTGGCTAGGACACACACCCTCAGCTCCTAATTGGAGGAGCCAGCCCTCTCCTCCTAGTATTCTCATGGGGTCCTGCCTCTGTTGCTCCCGATTGGCCCATGGTGGGAGTATATTTGCATATATCCCCCACACCCCATAAATTACGGCCCAGTGGACTGAGGCCCTAACCTCTGGAGTGTTCTGAATGGTCCCTTCTGGCCTTGATGGGCGGTGCTTATATGGAGAAGAGGCAGGACAGGGAGGACAGTAGAATGTTGTTATTGGTTAGGAGGATTGTCACTCCATATCAACTCAGCTGCTGATTGGTGGAGGCAGACGAGGGGGAGGTGTGTGTGAGCTAAATCAGTGGTGGAAACTGACCACGGGAGCCAGGGCTCATAGAGGAGGGGACCTTGCTTCACGGCGCTGCAGGTAAGAGCTCCATCTAGGACTAGGACGTGGCCACAAGCAGACCTCTGGTATGAAACTCGTAGGGGGCAGGTGTTCTCCCCCTGCCCTCACTAAATGGCATCCCTGCCTGAGAGGCTCTGAGGTACCACAGTGATGGGTGCCAGGACAAAACCTCTAAGCCCAGCAGTGAAAACAAAAAAGTGTTCTGTTTCCAACTGTGTTAAGCTTTTCAGAGAGCAAGAGCTGAGCTGTTAATGTCAAATCAAGGTTGAAACCTACTTAAGATCCAGGCTAGATCCTCAGTGAGTACAAATTGGTGTGGCTGCATTGAAGACAGCAAAGCTCTGCCAAGTTAGCTGAGCATCTTGCCCCTGACATTTGAATCTGGTGTTTTCAACCCCATCTCTTAGTAAAACTTGGTATAGATAAGGTTGTTATAGTTAAGGTTAATCGTTGCATCCGGGAGTCCCAGGCATTGAGCAGGACTCCATGGTGCTGGGCGCTGTACAAACACAAAGAGCAAAATGACAGTCCCTTTCCCAAAGAGCTGACAATGTAAGCATACGATTAGAGACAACACGTAGATACAGATAGATGAGGAAGTGCAAGGAAACAATGAGGCAATACTGGTCACATGACAGGTTGTGGTTTCAGCACAGCAGCACCAAACTGCAGTCAGGTGTTTCCAAGCGCTACAGCACAGCAGATGTTTAAGGATGGTTTTGAAGATAGTGTAACAGGATGTACAGACTCTCGCAGAGACTAAGGAAATGAAGCAATACTGGGCAAAGAGAGCCCCACCCTTTAGCAGCTGCAAAGCCGGCTCCAAATGGAGAATCTACTCAAAAGGGGATCCTGGCAGCCGGTGGGGAGGAGTGAAGGGGAGGCCGTGCAAAGGAAGGAAGCCAGTTTTCAGTGTCTGGGGACAATGCAATGCACAGCAGAGGATCTGGACAGTGGGAAAGACCCAACCAGGAGTGTAGGGGCCTAACGCTTCCCCCCCACCCACATTCCCTGTGGAGGGAAAATAGCTGGACACTAGGAAGGGAGCTGGGGAATGCTTATTTGGCTGACTGAGCTGTTGAGAGTGAGAGCTCCCTGCTGGGGACCAGGGGGCTATGAGCACCCCCCAAACTGAAAGAGCTGAGGGAGGTAGGAAGCAGTCCAGGGGCGGTTGGCCAGATGGACCAGGAAGAGCAACCGAGTCATTCCATGGCTCTCCCTCTAGGTCCCTGGGCTGGGACTCAGTGGAGAGGGAGGGCCCGGTACCCACTACCTTTCCCCCACCTCAGTCCAGGAGAACCCCCTGCACCGGGAATTGATGGGCAGCAGTTTCACTGTTAGGCCTGCTGATTTCCAGGCGGCTTGCCCCCGTGTCATTCCAAGTACAGTCATTCTCCCACACACATTTGTGTGTCGACCAGTGACCACACATGCACCCGGGACTAAAGGGGTGAAAGGACTGTCGGGTCACGGCCTACCAGCCTGTGAGTGAAACCTGTTACAGGTGATTGAGGTAGTTTTGTGGATGCTTAGAACTTTTCCCAAGCATAAGGGGCTGCATGGGAGTACGGTGCTTGTTTGGAAATGTAACAAGTCGGCGATGGAGGCTGGTCACATGGGCCGCTCAGAAGCTGGAGTCAACTTTTCAATACTGAATGAGGACCCAAGGAATTCTAGACCAGTCAGCCTACCTTCAATCCTGGAGAGTTGCTGGAACAACCCATTAAGCAATTTGTTTGTAAGCAATAGGGTTATAAGTAATAACCAGCATGGATTTGTCAAGACGTGGTCATGCCAAACCAATCAAATTTTCTTCTTTGATGGGGTTATTGGCCTAGAGGATGAGGGGAAGCTGTACACATGATACGTCTTGATTTTAGTAAGGCTACTGATGCAGTCCCATGTGACATTCTCTTAAGCAAACTAGGGAAATGTGGTCTAGATGAAATTGCTATGAGGTGGGTGCAGCACTGGTTGAAGGACCGACTCAAAGAATAGTTTTCAGTAGTTTACCCGTAGCTGTCAAACTGAGAGGATGTTTGAGTGAGGTCCCACAACGGTTAGTTATTAGTTGGCATTTTCATTAATGACTTGGATAATGGAGTGGAGAGCATGCTTATAAAATGTGCGGATGATGCAAAGCTGGGATGGTTTGCTAGCACCTGGAGGATAACATTAGAATTAATAACAGCCCCGACACATTGGAAAATTGGTCTGCATTCAACAAGATGAAATTCAATAAAGACAGTTACAGAGTACTTCGCTTACAAAGAAGAAAATGAAACGCACAACTACAAAATGGGGCATCACCCGTGTGACAGGACCAGACCTGATGGCTATAGAAGGATGCCAGAAGACACATATATTAGCCCCAGGCTCATTAAATCCTTATTCCTGGGTGATTCAGCTGGGGTTACTCCGGGGCAATTAGGCCAATTAGGCCAGCTGAGGCCAATTAAGGAGCTTGCCCCAGCAGTTAAAAGCCTCCATTTCAGGCAGACAGGGGCAGCTGAGAGGGAGTTGGGTGAATGAGCAGAGCAGCTACAACACTTGGAGCTAGTGTTGGTGTTGCGACAGCACCAAGCCACGGGAGTTAAGGAGAAGTCTGTCCAGGCAGGGCCGGGGGATGCAGGCCCCAAAAGCCTGAAGGAGGACCAGAACTGCTCAAGCAACTGGACAGAGAGTCTCGAGGGGGGGAAGAAGGAAACCCGCCTACCCGATTCCAGGCAGTGGACTGCAAGCAGAGGGGCCACGAACAAGCAACCCAAAGAAGGTAGTATAGCTGATGAACTAAGCCGTTTGAGGCTACTCCTCGCAGGGTCCCTGGGTCGAGGCCAGGGGTAGAGGGTGGGACTGGGCCCCTCCTGTTCCCACCCAGTTTCCACCCAGCCACACCACCGGCGTAGCCGAAGGGAGCGTAGACCCACGGGGCCGAATAGGCCTACCTCGCCACACCAGTGAGACAGTAGTACTGCTGAAAAAGATCTGGGGGTTATAGTAGTTCAGAAATTGAAGATGAGTCAAGAGTGTGATGCAGTTGTGAAAAAGGCTAATATCATTCTGGGATGTATTAACAGGAGTGTCGTATGTAAGAGACCGGAGGTAATTGTCTTGCTCTGCTCTGCACTGATGAGGCCTCAGATGTTGACAAACTGTAGAGAGTTCAGAGAAGAACAATAAAAAAGATTCTGAACATCTGACCTGTGAGGAAAGATTAAAAATAACTGGTATGTTTAATCTGGAGAAAAGAAGCCTGAGGGGGACTAGCATTGCAGTTGAGGGCCTGAGAGGCCACCTGGGATGAATTCCCAGCTCAGGCTGACTCCTTGGGCAAGCCACTCAAGATGAGATTTTTAAAGCTGCCTAAGGCATTTGGACACCCAATTCTCATTGCAATTAAAGTTTGGCATTTTTGAAGATCTCAGCCTGAATCTCTCTCTCCTTCAGTCCCCATCTGTAAAGAGAGATGATAACACTTCCTTTTTCCTACTTCTTTCCATTCATTTCTATTCAGACTGAA
>NW_027133225.1:0-69886 GCF_026122565.2 Emydura macquarii macquarii
GTGGACATTCCAGGGGAATGGTTAGAGATTCCAAGGGCTGGAGTGAGCCTATGGCTAATCTTCAGAGGAACAGTGGAACCTGTGTGGGCTAAGTGGGGAGTTTCTGTGTTTTGATAATCTAATCTGACTTGAATAACAAAGGCCAGGGATCTTCCCTGAATTATTTTTTGTTTGAATGAGAGAAGATCTTTCAGCAAAAAACACCTAATCTGAATTTTAAAATTCCCCATTAGGGAGAATCCAGGGTAAATTGACCTAAAAGACAGGATTAGATCCACATTGATGTAAATTGGCACAGGTCCATAGACATTAGTGAACCAGGTCCTGTCAATCGCGTCACTTACCGTAAAATTTGCAGACAAAAAATTGAACATACCAGTTGTGTCCAGTTTTGGGACCCCCATTTTTGGACAAATTGAAGAGAGCCCAGCAGAAGACAACAAAAATAATTAGGGGGCTGGAGTACATGATTTACGAGAAGAGGTTCAGGAACTAGTCTCATTTAGTTTGCAGAAGAGAAGAGTGAGGGGGGATTTAATAGCAGCCTTTAACTACTTGAAGGGGGGTTCCAGAGAGGATGGAGCTCGGCTGTTCTCAGTGGTGGCAGATGACAGAACAAGGAGCAATGGTCTCAAGTTTCAGTGGGGGAGGTCTAGGTTGGATATTAGGAAAATATTTTTCTTTAGGGGGTTGGTGAAGCACTGGAATGAGTTACCTCGGGAGATGGTGGAATCTCCGTCCTTAGAGGTGTTTTAGAGGTCCTTAGAGCTTTAGAGGTCCGTTTAGAGGTGTTTTATAGGTCCTTAGAGGTGTTTTAGGCCTGTCTTGATAAAGCCCTGGCTGGGATGATTTAATTGGGGTTGGTCCTGCTTTGAGCAGAGGGTTGGACTAAACGACCTCTTGATGTCCCTTCCAACCCTCATCCTTGATTCTATTAAAAAAATTGAGTATGAAAGTCAGCAAAAGATGGACACACATGGACTGGTACAAAGTGGCATGTTGATGTGAAAGGAACTGCCCTAAGTGGTCTCATAGGTGGCAGGTAAATTAGTGGATAGTCATGCAAACAAGCAAACAAGAAATGAGCGCAAATGGTCATGACTGAAATCGCCTAAATGATGGATGAATGTTGATGTGAGAAGGCTGTGCAATTTTCTGCAATTTTACTGATTTGTGGGGTCACTACATACGGTCAGAGGTGATGAGTGGACTGGAAGGAGGGAGTTTTACCATTGTGCCTTCACCCTACCAACTGCTAAGATCCTGGGTCCTCCATAATGCTGTTAAGCCTTCTGTGTCTGATTCTGAAACCGTTCTGACAAAACTGGCCAGATGGAGGGAACCAATTGACATCACCTATACCCCCTCCACTGGTTTTGCTTAAACCCCAAATAATATCTGGAATATGAACTGTGGGTGTCTGAAGTCACTCCCACCCCTAGCGTCATTCCCCCTCTCCCACGCTTTGTGTTCTGGTTCCCTCCAAGTCCTTCCCCACTCCCTTTATTCAGGACACATTGCCCAGTTCTGGGAGAACACTTACGCCAGTTCTCTGGGATCCAGAAACTCAGTTCAACTCCAGCTCATATGTGAAGTTTTTGTATTGTGCATGTTACTTCTCTGTATCCATGATAGCCAGGACCAGATGCAAAGGTTTACGTACAGGGTGATGGCACAAATCCTATTCATGTCACATACTACAGAATTTATATATATCTTTCCTAACTATTAACATATATGCTTCTTGAATCTACTTGGATGTCACATCCTAGGGATCATGCAAAGACCAATAACTTTTTTGTTCGCCTTATCTACATTTCAATGTTATCAATTCAGGGTATCTCTGCTGACCACAACTAACCCTAAAATAATGTCTCCTACACAATATCCACCCCAGTAAGCAGAGGATTCCCATATAAAAATCTCTATATGGTTAGAAGGAAAGGGAATAAAAAATTGTTGACATGATATCCTTGCTTAATACTTTATTTTTGAAAAAAATCGGAAGTTGTTTTGTTTGATTGTTTCTTTCTTTTCCTTGCAGTTTAATAACAGTTTAAAAAGTTATTTAATGGTGGAGGTTATAACATGAGTTAGCTGGACACGAAACCCCTAACCTCAGTGAACTAATTCTTACGGTAACAGTGAGCAATGGTTTCATATCTCCTCCTTTGCTGGAATTAAATCATTGACTTATCAACACAACATATCTTTTGGAAAGCCCAAACTTCTCATGCTGAGTGTGTATTTTTACAGTTAGATAAAAATGTATTCTGCTAAATATTGTTCTATTAAAATCTCTGACCTTACTCCATGACACACAGCCAGGAGACCTCCAGATCTCAACATATATATGACTGAAATGTTGGGGGGTTTATGTCTAACAAGAAATTAGAGAACAGAGAGAAAATAAGTTTTATTTTTATCACACATTCATTGAGGATAAAATATAAGAGTGTGATGCAATGAAAAGGCATGCAAAATAATTTGCTGCATAATGGTACAGATTTTTTACAGATATTTAGGCACCTGATGGGATATTCAGAGGCACCTATGCACCCAACACCCATTGAAACCACTGAGTTTTACGTTTTAGGAACGTACCATTAGATACTTAAATACCTTGAAAATTCTGACCCAATGTGCTTTGGTCCAGTGAATATGATTCAACAGAGCTCCACTGATGGTATTGAGACCCATAACCCTGCTAGGGTAAATCAGGAATTGTCCTCCTACCGTCAATACAACTCATTCCCTGCTGGTATAAATCATTTTTTTTCCATTGAAGTGAATGGATCACAGTACAAACATATGTCTATTGCAGTCCATAGTTCTACAACAATTTAGACCATCTGTGGACCTGACCAAAAAAGGACAAGACAGGTGGAAAAATTACTATTTCATGGCAAATAGAAAGATTTTCCTGAAGGCTATTTTGACCTCCCTATTGCGCAGACTGTAGATCAGAGGATTCAGGATGGGAGTCACTAGCGTGTACATTATGGCCACCATCTTGTCCTTATCCAGTGAGTAACTGGAGGTTGGCCGGATGTAGGTGTAGATGATGGAGGAGTAGAACAAGGTGAACACAAGCAGGTGGGAGGAACAGGTGGAGAAGGCTCTCTGCTTCCCTTTGGAACCCTGGATTTTCAGGATGGTGATGATGATGAAGCTATAGGACACAGTGGTCAGCAGGAAGTTCCCCATGGCCAGGAAGATGTCTGCCATGAACATCATAATTTGGTTGAGGTAGATGGAGCTGCAGGACAGTGCCAGGATTGGTGGGAACTCACAGAAGAAATGTTTGATGAGGTTGGGCCCACAAAAATCCAGGCGCAATGTGAGTAATGTGTTCACCAATGAATTTATGACACCAACTGACCAGACACCAGCTGCTAAACGGATGCAAATTCTCTTGCTCATGAGATTTATATAGTGCAAAGGATGGCAGATGGCTACATACCGGTCATATGACATGATGGTGAGAAGCAAGAGCTCCGTCCCCCCTGAAAAAGTGAAGGCAAAGAGCTGGGCTATGCAGCCTTCAAAGGAGATGTTTTTTTTCTCCTGCATCAGGTTTTCCAGCATCTTAGGCAGAACTGAAGAACTGCACATAATATCGAGCATGGCCAAGTTGGCGATGAAGAAGTACATGGGGGTGTGCAGAGGTGGGTGGAGGACGATAGCTACAATGATCAGGGAATTTCCCAGGATGACAGCTGCATAAAGGCACAGGAATAGCCCAAAGAAGAGCCCCTGGTGATGAGGGTGGTCAAAGAGCCCCTGCATGATGAACTCGGTCACCCTGGTGTGGTTATTCGGTTCCATTGTTTGAGTGTTCCTTCTGTAGGAACAAAGATTAAAGATCCTTTTGAGTATTGAATCAGAAACTACACCAATATGGCAACTGAAGTATCTAGACAGACAGGTAGTGAAAGAGAGAGAGAGAGATCTTGTCACACTCTACACAAAATATGAACAAACACAGCTGCATTAAAATACAATAATCTGTCTGAGCTACTGAATCTCTATTCTTCCAGCATTTGAGTAGAGAAGGGGGGAAACAACATTCTTGATGTCCTCAAATAATGCTGCATGAAGTCATTTGAACTCTTTACATAAATGGCATGAAATAGGATTTCCAAATTTGATATCAAAATCAATCAAACACCATAAGTCTTATTAATAATTGAAATTCTACTTTTTAAACTAATTTCACAAAATACATCTATTGCAATATATGATACTATCAGTGTATATAACATACACAAGATATATACTACAAAACATAACATAATAATACGTTATTTACATAGAGTCAAGATGCATAATAAAATAACTTGAATTCCCTTTAACTCATCCTAATGTAAATCAGTTGCAACTACATTGCAGTGAGAGTAGTTGACTCTCCACTCACTGGATCTGTACTGGTATACAACTTGTGTTAAAGCGAATGGGAATGTGGCAGCCAACTTTTCATTTTGATGATAAGCTACTTGGCAATATATACATGTTGCTTCAATATTAGGAATAGCAATCACATGATTTGACAGGTACTTCCTACTGCATTAATGTTAAGTCTCCCTTTACTGTCTTCAGACTTCTCTAGTCTTATTACTGTGTTATTTCTTCTCCTGATTTTCCTCTCAATCCTGCTGCAGGAAATCAGTACTACCTCAATTGAAGTCAGTGGATTTACTGAATTGTAAAAATGATGAAAATGAGGGGACCATCAGGGCTAACAAATGTAAATAATCATAAGATTATATTAGAGTAATTTTTCAAATATCTTATTACAGTAATTTAAAAAAAATCAATTATCACTCTTTGCATCACATTTCAAATTTGACTGCAAATTTTTAAGGACACAGACAATGAACTGAATCTTTCAGCCCTCGTATCAATGTTATGACATTATATCTTCATTGAATTTAGATTCAACTAGAGTAAAATTCAAAGGAACTCCACTGATGTATGTGAATTTTCATTAGATTTGTATTAAACAAATTGAGATCAAAATATGACCCTAGATTCATAACTATAGTGTGGAAATGTGTATTCCTGCAGCACACATTTAGTCAAGATAAAAAAGAGATAAAACAAGACATAAATTAAATTTAGCTTGATTATGAAAAGTATATAAAGGAATTAATCACTGAAAACTCACTGAATTTCACTGGGTTTTCTTGGCTAACACATTTAGGAACTTTGAATTACCAGCCAAGAAAGTCAGAAAGATTCATTTAGAAGCATGAATTGTGAGAAAAGTAGAACGTAAGCAAGGAAAAAAGAAACAAGCAAAAGGAATATTCTTACCTTTCATTCAATCCTCAAATGCAATCGACCCAACCATAATTTAAGTACAACTTCTGAGTGAGTTATGACTTCTTGAGGACAATTGTTCTTCATTTGTAGTAACCAACTGTAGGGAGATCTTGTATCCCTTGTGAATAGGGACAAGAGCTAATTCTCAAACAAGGCCCTGAAGGAGAACGTAAATGGGAGTCACTTAAATTAGTGCAAAGAAATGTTCTACATCAAGTTGAGAGAATTCCTCTTGCCATTACATCAAAAAGGATATTCTTCTGAATTTTCCAGGAGAAAACATCATTTCCACCAATGTATTTCTTTCTGAACATAGTGCTACCAATAGAGATAGATTCCATATTAATCAGTGAGGGTGAGTGGATAAACTCTCAGGATGAAATCCTGGGCCCATTGATGGGCTTCAATAGGAACGTTGACCTTAGCTTCAACTGGACCTGGATTTCACCCTCAAACTTCTACTATCAGTGATCCTTAGTCCACACTGAATCATCAGAGATGTCTGTCTCTGCTAGAACACCTCCAATGTCTTCACTAATACAATTTATGGGTGAGCTTCTGATAGCATTGAGTATTATCTTACTTTTCATTGGTCCTGTGAAGTCACTGGGACAGATCTTCAGCCTGATTAAATCAGCGTAGCTCCATCACCATCAATGAGACAGTTCCAGAGCTAGTGTAAATCAAATTAGTTGTGTCAAAGTCAACAGACCAGATTCCCAACTGGTATAACTCCTTCAAAGCCAATGGGGTAAACCAGCAAAGCTCCATTGACCTTACTCTGTTTTGCAGAAGTTGAAGATTGAATGGAGTTACACAGGTGTCACTGCATGAAAACCCTGAAGGTCATGAAGTTCTTGACCTGGTAATGAAAGCAAAATTTGATTTACAGATTAATCCTATGTAGGAAAGAAAATTCATATTGAGTTTGAGATCAGAGAGAGATTTTTCAGGGGTAGGAATTAAAGGTGGGGAAATTTTAACTTCTATAGACTCAATTACAGCCAAGCACTTAAGCATATGCCCGACTCTGAGCATAGGAGTCACCTCCTTGACTTCAATGGACCAATCATGCTTAAAAGAGAAGCAGATGAATTCTTGGATCAGGGACATAAATGAGATCCAAATTTATGGTGTCATTTACTTATGGAAACCCATTGTGTCAATTAAGCAAAGTGGAGAGTTGGGAAAAAATGACATGGTCTTTCTTTAATATATTTTTAACCCACGTCCCTTGATTAAATGGGACTGCTGCCGCATGAACTGCAGCCACTCAGCATGACTGCTGCGTGAACTGAGGTTCCTATGTGAGACTGCTGGTTCTTGAACTGAAGGCATTAGGCATGACAGCCACCATTTGAACTGAGGCCACCAGACAGGCGCCCCTTATGTCACCCCCGAACTACAATTGGCGGGGAATGCAGGCATTGTGATCCAGGTCTGTGGGAAGACCTAGAAAGGAAAAGGGAAAAGGCAGAGGAAACAGAGTCCCTTGAAAGCAAAGAGGGCTCAAGGGAGGGGGAGCTATGGAGATAGACAAGGGGCTAAACTGTCTGGTCAACAGTCAGCAACAAGAAGCAGCACAATAGCAGCTGCAACAACAGCAGTTGTTCCTGCAGACGGCCACTCATTAACACAACAGGCTGCACGAAAACAAAAGCAGCAACAACAGCTTCTCTGGGAGTTGGCCACTCAACAACATGAACAGCAACAACATCTGGTCCAGCAAGTCGCCACTCTACTCCAACCACAAGGGGCAAATGTCAGCCTGGGGGCAAAAACACCAAGTCCCATGGTTACAAGTAACCCACTGGTGACACTGATGAAGATGGGCTCTGAAGATGACTCAAATGTGTTCCTGATCATCTTTGAAAGGGTAGTAGCAGCAGCATGATGACCCCCAGAGCACTGGGCCCTCTTACTGTCCATGTAGCTGGTGGGTCTGGCCCAGACCATTTATTGGGGCCTTTACCCAAAAGGAGGCACAGGACTATGACAGGGTTAAAGATACCATCCTGGGTGCATTTGACATCAACGCTGACACTCACCACCAACATTTTCACCAAAAAAAATTCCCCATATGGGTGCCCGATCCCAGGCTGTTGCCCAGTGCCTCAAAGAACATTATCAGTGATGGTTGCAACCAACGAGGCAGTTGGAGGAACAGGTGGCCCTAGAACAGTTCACCCTGATATTCCCAGCAGGAAGTAAAGAATGGGTCTTGCAATACTGGCTTGGAACATTAGCAGAGGCGGTCAACCTGGCCGAAGACTTCTTGGCTATCAAAGGCACCATGGGAGTGGCCACCCACTCCAGGTGCCCTAGGATCAGGGGCATCATACTTGAGGGGTCCTGAGGCTACCGGGGATGATGTGCACCTGGGGAACTGGTCTTAGACTCTGACCCACGCTGCAATAGTGGCCTGGACCTGACCACAGCAACAGGGGTCCAGACAGGGGACAATCCCAGGCCCCTGTTAGGTATAAGAGAAGAGGCCTCTCACCAGTCCCAGATGGCATGAAGGGAAAGAGAGAACCCACCAGCTGGCCTCAGTTTCTCCTGTGGACAGCAGGGCCATTACCACTAAGAGTGCCCCTATATGGATTGTTCATATGGAAAGGTGTGGACATTAGACAGCCAGGGCAGGTAGAAAGGGGCCACCAAATTGACAATCTTGGTGTGGGCTGTAGCCACACCATGGTCCTGAGGTAGCTAGCAGACACAGGAAATGATGTGGACATGGTTTACCTCCAGTGCTTTCATGGGGACATGCACCCATATCCCATGAGGGCAGTGGAACTCAAGATGAAGGGACATGTCAGGATGAAATGGTTGGGGTCTCACAGACCCTTGCGTGATTCTGGGTAAGGATCTGGAGAAGTTCAGTGAGATTGTGAAAACTTGGGGTGATGGGCCCTTCTGGGAAGAAGGCGGTTCCCGGGGGGAGGATCTAGACCTTCCAGAGGCAGGGGACTTGGATTGAGTAAGGGGCGACGATGACCCCGGAGAAGGCCCCTCCACCCAACAGCTGCCAGAGGGGAGGCAGGAGATTCCCATCCCCCAAGACTGGGATGAGCTGACTAGGGAGGGGAATTTATCAGTGCCCAGAAGGAGGACCTGATGCTGAGCCAATCCTATGAACAGTCACAGGCATAAATGGGAAGGTAGTTAACCCCCACTTGCAGAAGTTATGGCCCCATTTTGGACTGCAGGGGGAAAGATTGTATCAGGTGATCTGAGATACACAGATGGGTGAGACCTGAGCCCAGCTCCTGGCCCCCAAGAGGTTCCGGCGTCAGGTGTTACAGCTGGCCCATGCGATACCCTGTGGGGGGAACCTCAGGTGTGAAATGACCCTGGACTTAGTGACACTCAGGTTCTACTTGGCTGGGGTGCATGAGGATGTCAAAGGTTATTATGCCTCCTTCCCCTTGTGTCAACTGGTGGGGACCTGGAAACCCCCAGAAGCCCTACTGGTCCCCCTTCCATTAGTTGGGTTGCTGTTTGAGAGGATTGGGATGGATCCTATGGGACCCATGAGGAAGATGACCAGCACTAATAAATCCTGGTGATGTTGGACTACGCCACCCAGTAATCTGAAGCCATACCCCCTCAGTCAGCCACCGCCGCTCACGTGGCACCTGAGTTGCTGAAGGTGTTCACGAGAGGAGGGATGCGTAAAGAGATCCTGATGGATCAAGGGACCAATATAACATCCAAGGTGATGCAAAACCTATGTGCCCTTTTAAAAATCAAAGCACTAAGGACATCCGTCTACCACTCCCAAATGGTTGGACTGATGGAACGCTTTAAAAAGACCCTGAAAGAGATGCTGTGTAAATTCATGGTAGGGAACCTGCAACATTGGGACCAGTTACTTCCACCCCTTTTTTGAGTAAATCAATTTGAGCAGTGTAAGGTGGTACACTTCTAAGGTGCAAGGCTGGGGGGGATTTGCTGGTTTCTCCCTATATCCAGTTCATGAGTGGCTTAGAGAGCATTCATGCAATTTCGGTGGGTGTGTCTCTGCATGTTGGTGGCTGAGTGATAGCAGCTGGAGGGGTAGGCTGATTGTCACTAACACAGCATTGTGAGAGACAGCCCCAGCTGGAGAGTTAAGGGGACACAGCAGTCCCACAGTTCCAGGTTGTACCTAAGGGGGCCCGTCACACTGATTTAATTTCTTTCCCTCTCTCTGGACAGTTTTGCTCTGGATGACATTCAGAATCTGGGCAAAAAAGGCCTGAAGGCCTCATGGTGAATCAAGAGTTTGAGGATGGTGTGTATGGCTGCGATGATAGTAAAGTTCTCTCTTTCCAGTCCACTCATTCCCCTCTTATCCCACAGAGTGACCCCCAGATAAATAATATTCCAGAAAGCGACGGCAGCCTTCTCCCGTCAACATTCACCAATCATATTAGTGATTTCAACTCTAAACATTTCCACCCATTGCTGGACTTTTCCAATTCATTTCCATGACAAACCATGAATTTCCCAGGAGCCTTGGAGACCACTTAGAACAGTTCTTTTCACTTCAACAAGCCAGTTTATACCACTCTATTTGTGGTCCACTTTTGCTGACTTGGATAAACATTTTTCTTGTTTTAATAGGAGTTCGACTTCGTTCCTCACAAATCTACTAGTAAAGGCAGAGCAACAGAACCCGGTTTATTGATTTCAGTGGAGCTATGTTAATTTATGCCAGCATAAATCTAGTCCTGTTAGAACAGTTTACCCAATATTGGGTGAATTCTCCCTCTCTAGCATTTTTAGGATTAAAAAAAAATCTTCTCTACTTCAAAAAAAATGTATTTGGGAAAGTCCTAGGGCCTGTGAGATGCAGGATGTCAGACTAGGTTATCACAACAGTCCTTCTTAGGTGAGTGCCCTAACTATTGACCTTTGGGATATGCTGATGTTGGGATCCCTCAATCTCTTCTGTTTAAACTGTTCCACTGTGGAGAAATATTTTTTTTAACAATTCACTGGAGCAGAGGGACATATGATAAATGGTCTAGAAAACATGGCCCAGGAAGGAAGATTGAAAAGATTGGGTTTGTTTAGTCTGAAGAAGGGAAGACTGAGGAGGGACATGACAACAGTTTTCAAGTACATAAAAATTGTTAAAAGGAAATATTTTTTTAACAATTCACTGGAGCAGAGGGACATATGATAAAATGGTCAAGAAAAATGTCCCAGGAGGGAAGATGTCAAGGATGAAGGAGAAAAATTGTTCTCCTTATCCTCTGAGGATAGGACAAGAAGTAATGGACTTAAATTGCAGCGGGAGCAGTTTAGGTTGGACATTAGGAAAAGATTTCTAACTGTGAGGGCAATTAAGCCCTGGAATAAATTACCTAGGGAGGTTGTGAAATCTCCATCACTGGAGATTTTTAAGAGCAGGTTAGACAAACACCTGTCAGGGATGGTCTAGATAATGCCTGGTCCTGCCATAACTGCAAGGGACTGGACTAGATGACCTCTGAAGGTCCTTTCCAGTCCTATGGTTCTATGATTCTTCCCTCAGGAGCTTTGACCAGTAGAAAGTTGAGGAACTCAGGCAACCTTCACCAAGCAAACTATGATTTACTTATCATAGTAGGAAGAGAACATAATATAAGATAAAATATTACATAGCAACTCCTCTCCATCTCAACCAAAAACTTTAATGGGATCAAAATTTGGCTTCATTATCCTTGATCAAAAACTTTCTCTTAAAAAAACCCTTTCCATCCTAGGAGCTTGCCCTAAACTAGCATACCTAACCTATGACCCACAGCCAACCAGAGCATTTCATATGGCCCATGGCCTGCTTCAACAGAATACACCAGCGTTTCTCAAACTAAGGGTCCCAACCAAAGGAGGGTCACAAACTTATTGTAGGGAGGTCGCGGTATTGCCACCCTTACTTCTGCGCTGCTTTCAGAACTGGGCAGCCGGAAATCAGTGGCTGCTGGCCAGGTGCTCCCCTCTGAAAGGTGCACCAGTAGCAGTGCAGAAGTAAGGCTAGCATGGTATCGTGGGGTGGGGACCATCATTTTTTTGGGAGGAGGCCGTCACAGCCTGAAATAATTTCAAAGGAGATCCCAATAAAAAAAGTTTGAGAACCTCCTGAAATAGATAATTCTGTACATAGAAACAACCTGTGTAAATGCCTAGGAAACAAGCTGCACTTTAAATATAAATCAATGCAAGTGATTTTAAATCTTATTAAAATATGTAACATCTGTTTGGCCTGCACAAAGTTGTGCTCAGGTTAATGTGGCCCTCCTGTGTAACACAGTTGGGCCCCACAGCTTCAACCTCTAGGCTCCAGACTCACTCTCTTAGAATCATAGAAGAGTAGGTTTGGAAGATGACATAGGAGGTCATCTAGTTCAACCACCTGCTCAAAGCAGGACCAATCCCGACTAAGTTTTTTAAGGTCTGGCTTGACAAAGCCCTGGCTGGGATGATTTAGCTGAGGTTAGTCCTGCTTTGAGAAGGGGGTTGGACTAGATGTCCCCCTTCCAATTCTAATATTCTATGATTCTATGATCCCAGCCAGGGATTTGTCAAGCCAGGCCTTAAAAAACTCTAAGGATGGAGATTCCACAACCACTCCAGGTAACCCATTCTAGTGCTTCACCACACTCCTAGGGAAAAAGTTTTTCCTATATATCCAACCTAGACCTCCCCCACTGCAACTTGAGACCATTGCTCCTTTTTCAGTCATCTGCCACCACTGAGAACAGCCTAGCTCCAACCTCCCTGGAACCCCCCCTTCAGGTTGTTGAAGGGCTGCTATCAAATTCCCCCTCATTCTTCTCAGACTTCTGCTCTCTCTCTCCGTCCCATCCAATGACTCCTGAAGTAGTTACTCAAAATGGAACAAGAGATTGAGGGCGCCCCCTCCACAGACTATCCCCCATGGCCAGAACACTCACCTGAGTGGAGGCAGATTCCTTCTCACATCCCCTCCAGCAGAGGAGAGACATGAATCAGGATCTCCCCCATCCCAGGTGAGTGCCTTCATGGCAAAGCTAAGAGATATGAGATCCATACCTGCTGTCTTCTTGCAGGACACACCTCCAAGAGAAGGCCCACAGCTGAGACTCCCAAGCAGAGACAGGTGTCTCCCTGTAGGCCTGGTTTAGATGTCAAAGTCCCAAGAGGGGCGGGGTTTAGCACACAACCTCTCTTCGGCATCTCCCATTGGTGAGCTTAGGTGAGGAGCCACCTAAGATGCTGCGTTCTGGGGATCCCATTTTTAGGCCTTTATCTCCCCATTCTTTGTAAAGGCAACCTGAGTGCCTGACTCAGGCTTTGTGCATCCCAGTAATTTTCCCAGCGCCCAAAAGTTAGGTGTGACAATGCTCAGTGTTACACCAGCTAAGTCCCTTTGTGAATCTAGCCCTTAGTGTGAATGGAAACCAAGAGTGTTAAATCAGTATTCTCCACTCATTTACATCATCAGCATCCTTTCACATCCACTTTGCATTCCTGATTGGATTCTCTTCTCACTTCCAGTGGTTTCCATTTGAAATAACTTCAAAGCAAGCAAAATTCTCCAGCAGCTTCTATCTTTGTTCTTGAGCACGTCTGACCTACTCTGGTGTAAAGCTGCTGTAGCTAAAAGGATAATCATGGTGGCTTTTCAGAAAAATTAACGGCCACTCAAGATGCAAGTCAACAGTAATCAGTCACTGAATGATGGGGAAGTCCATTTCCAAATGGTTCATCCATAAGCATATCTGGACTCCTACTAACCCTGGCAACATTGGCATGAAATATTGGCCAACCCTTAGCTACTTTAATTCAGCCTACCACCAATGAAATCAATGGAGTTATGAGGTTTGCACCAGGTGAGAACCTTGCTTATTTGGAAGCAATCAATTCATGAATGTCCAGTGAAGCAGGGTCTGGACACTCCAGGGGGATGTTTGGAGATCTCAAGGGCTGGAGTGAGCCTATGTCTAACCTTCAGAGGAACAGTGGAACCTGTGTGAGCTAAGCAGGGAGTGTCTGTGTCGTTTGTGGCCAGTGGAGAAATCAAGCTAACGTTCGGCATGCACAGGCAAGGTTTCCTCAAACTAAGGGCGAGCGGTACCCAGGTACATTGGGTAGAGTCTCAGGCATACAGGCAAATGAGGCAGGACACCTCCCTGCTTCATGAATTGCGTTACAACTTAGGCGTTCAGATGCTTAGCAATATTCATGTCTATAGGTACATATGGAGCTTTCTCTGCAAAAACGTAGGTGCCGAGGGAATTTAGGACCTTACAGATTTTCATCAATATCTTTCTTTCTTTTTTTCTTTCTTTCTTATTTTCTTTCTTTCTTATTACTGTTGGTGATTGATTGTGGGATTTAGGCACCAAAAGTGTCAGTCAGGTGCCTAAGTCCCCTTGTGATATACCGTAGGGCTATTTTACACCACTCCAGTAATATAAAGGCACCACAAAGTGAGTCTAAAGCAGTGGTTCTCAATCTGCAGTCCACAGACTGCCTGCGGCCCAATCAGCACACAACTGTGGTCCATGTGACATCCTCAGGGCCACACAGGTAGTATATATATTGTGTGGATGCGGCCCACATAACAGAGAGAGAACGGCATATGTGGTCCACCTTAGTGGTTCTCAACCTATTTACCAGTCTAACCACTAGCTGTGTATCGTAACTCTACAATAGCACAGCTGCACCGGGTCAGAAATGCCGCTGGAGCGCTTTAGTGAAGATGCCGATGAGAAAGCTCCTCCCATTGGTGTGTTTAATCCATCTCCCCAAGAGGCGGCAGTTATGTCAATGGGAGAAGCTCTCCCATCAACATAGCAACGTAGTTATACCAATATAGGTCATTAGTGTAGACCTGGTTGAAATATAACTTACTCCCATTTCTCCACTGCTAGAGTGATGCAATGTTGTCTCAGTGTTGGGATTCCCTCCAAGGCCTTTTCCACTCATCTTATCTAGAACACCTCATCCAGTCCTGATAGAAGACTTCATTCAGTTCTCTGAGATCCAGAAACTCAGTTCCACTCCAGCTCATTGTCGAGGTTACTTTATTATGCATGTATCCCAAGCTCTATGACCATTCCAGCTGTTGACAGTTGTCGGCACTGTGTGTGCGTGTGCGTGTTCTCTTGCTCTGTGCTGCACCAGCTCTGTGCAGGTATCTGACACCACAGGCCTCGATCGAACTGCTCTGGAAGAGCAGACTCGGTTCAGTTGCGAAGGCACTTGGCCGGGTTCATTGTCAGCCAAGCTCAATAATAGCACCTGGCAGACTCTATGGGGATCCTAAGACATGTATCCCCCTTACAATGGACTCGACTCAGTGAACGGCAGGACTTTCCATTTCCCGCTCGGCTGGACAAAGTCACCCCTCTGTGACCCATACACACTGATACCAGCAAGTTATGTATTGCTCTGATGTGGTTAGTTACCTCCCTTTACCTTGTACATGTTGGTTTGACCAGAACGTCTCTACCCACCACCCTGTCATCCTGACCTTATCTTTAGGTTGGATCAGTGTGTCCCTATATCAGCTTTGGGGCATGTGTTTATACCATACTTGGTATCGGAGTGTTCTGGAACCATTTGGAATGTGTTTACATGAGTGTCCTGTACCTAGCACTTCTTAGGAATGTTTGTGGTTTTGCAACATCACCCCTGTTTTTGCCAGGTTCTCTGAACTTGCAAATAGGCATGTTTTGTAATGGGGCCTGACTTTTGCTTACAGCCTTACTCTAGCTAACTTTGCTTTATATCAGCAAGGCCTGAATATAAGTTAGTCCCTCATACCAGATCTCCTGTCTCAGGCTCTTTCTACTACATCAGCCAGGCCCAGATGCAGGGATTTAGGTACAAGGTAATGATTCCAGTTTTGTCACACACTGTACAGTTTACATGAATATTTACTACCCAGAAACATATTCCCATCTTGAATCTACATAGCTGACACATCTTAGGGATCATGTAAGGACCAATAGCTTATGTTTTCACCTTATCTATATTGCAGTGTAATCAGCTCATGGTATTCCCACTTACCTCAGGGTAGCCTGAAAACACTGTCTCCTGCCCAATACCTTACTACCGCCCTTAAAAAGACAATTTCCATATAAAAAAGTCCATAGAGCTGAAGGGAAAGGGAATAATGGGAAATGTTGTAATGAAATCTTTACTTAGTACTTTATGTTAAAAAAATACCGGGACTGTTTTTATTTGTATTTCTTTTTTGTGGAACTTTAATAAATGATCCAAAAGTTGTATAATGATGGAGGTTTCAAGATAAGTCAGCAGCAATAATTAGACATGAAACAACTTAGGCCTCTGTGAACTATTTATTCTGGTGACAGTGAACAATGGTTTCATTACTATCTTCTCTATTTTGGAGATTGAAATATTTCCTTATCAACAAAACAAATCTTTTGAAAATACCCAATTTCTGACGCTGAGAAGTTCATATTTACAATAAGATAAAAATATATTCTGATAAAATTAGTTTTATTAAAATCTCAGATTTAAGTCCATTATACAACAACAGGGGATCTCCATATCACAATAGATTTATGTATGAAATCTTTGGGGGTTTAATATCTCACAAAAAATAGAGAATACAGAGAAAATGTTTTATTTTTATCATAGGTACTTGTTGAGAATAAAATATAATATTGTCATTCAATGTGACTGCATGTACAGTAATTTGCTACACCATGGGCCAGGTTTTTATAGCCATTAAGGTATCTAATGAGATATTCAGAAGCATCTAGGCACCCAACACCATCTCACTAGATACCTCAATACCTTTAAAAGTCTGGCTTAATGTGCCTTACTCTGGATAGTGCTATTCAATATAGCACCAATGGAGTCAACGAGGCCACATTCCCAGCTGGTGTAAATCAGCATAGCCCCATTGCAGTCAATTCAATGCATCACCAGCTTGTGTTAATCATAGTAGGTCCATTGAATTGAATGATCCACAGTGCAAATAAATGTTTGTCTACTGAAGTCCATAGTTCTCCAATTATTGACACCACTTGTGAACCTGGCCTAGAAGGGACAAGGCAGGTGAGAATCAGGTTCACTCTTGACAAAATTATTTTATCATGAATGAAAAGATTTTCCTGAAGGCCACGTTGACTTCCTTATTGAGCAAACTATAGATCAGAGGGTTCAAGGTGGGAATCACTAAGGTGTACATTATGGCCACCATCCTGTCCTTATCCAGTGAGTAACTGGAGGGTGGCCGGATGTAGATGTAGATGATGGAGGAGTAGAACAAGGTGACCAAGAGCAGGTGGGAGGAGCAGGTGGAGAAGGCTCTCTGCTTCCCTTTGGTGCTCTGGATTTTCAGGATGGTGGTGATGATGAAGCCATAGGACACGGTGGTCAGCAGGAAGTTCCCCATAGCCAGGAAGAGGTTTGCAATGGAGATCATGATCTTGTTGAATCAGATGGAGCTGCAGGACAGGGCCAGCATTGGTGGGATCTCACAGAAGAAATGCTGGATGAAGTTAGGTCCGCAGAAATCCAGACGCACAATAAGCAACATGTGCACCAATGAATTGATGGCACTGACAGCCCAGACACCAATTATTAAACTGATGCAAATTCTCTTGGACATGAGGTTTACACAGCGCAAGGGGTGGCAGATGGCAATATACCAGTCATATGACATGACAGTGAGGAGCACCAGCTCTGTCCCCCCTGACAAAGTGAAGGCAAAGAGCTGGACCATGCAGCCATCAAAGGAGATGGATTTTCTCTCTTGCATCAGGTTTTTTATCATCTTGGGCACACTTGGGCACACTTAGGAACTTTCCTATTACAGTAAAAAAAGGCAGAAACATTTATTTAGAACCATGAATTGCCAGAAAGCAAGAAAACAAACAAGCAAGCAAACATGCCAGCCAACAGAATATTCTAACCTCTCAATCGATCCTCAAGTATCATCAACCAGATTATAATTTAAAGACAGACTCCGAGTGAGTTATAACTTCTTGAAGATGATTGTTCTACATGTAGAACAACATTCTGTGGGGAGATCTTGAATCCTGTGTGAATGTGGACAAGAGTTAACTCTCAAACAAGGCTCCAAAGGAGAAGGTAAAGGGAAGTCATCTAAATCAGTACAAACACATTTTATACATTAAGTTCAGAGAATTCCACTTGACGTTAGGTCCAGATGTATATTCTAGTGAATTTTTCAGGAGAAAACTTCATTTCCATCAACATATTTCTTTTTGAACATAGTGCTACCAATACAGATAGATTCCATTTTAATCAATGAATCTGCATGTATAAGTTCTCAGGGTAAAATCCTGCCTCCTTTGATGAGCATTAATAGGAATGTTGACCTTGAATTCAATGGGGCCTGAATTTCACCCTCAGACTTCTTTGGCTATCAGTGATCCTTAGTTCTCATTGAATCATCTGAGCCTGACTCTCCCTTCTAGAATGTCGTCAATGTCTTCACTAAGACAATTTTAGGCCAACTTCTGGTAACATTGAGTAGTATCTCACATCTCAAATGGTCCTGTGAAGTCAGTGGGACAGATCCAGCTGGAGTAAACTAGTACATTGCCAGAAAAAGAAACAGACAATTAAAACAGTTCTGGTATTTTTTTATAAAAAATAAAGTATTAAGTAAGGATTTCATGGCAACATTTTCCCATTATTCCCTTTCCTTTTATCATAGATTCATAGAAGATTTGAGTCGTCAGGGACCTCAGGAGGTCATCTAGTCCAACCCCCTGCTCAAAGCAGGACTAATCCCAACTAAATCATCCCAGCCAGGGCTTTTTCAAGATGGGCCTTAAAAACCTCTAAGGGTAGAGATTCCACCTCCTCCCCTGGTAACTCATTACAGTGCTTTAACACCTTCCGTGTGAAAAAGTTTTTCCTAATATACAACCTAGACCTCCCTCACTGCAATTTGAGACCATTGCACCTTTTTCTGTCATCTGCTACCACTGAGAACAGCCTAGCTCCATCCTCCCTGGAACTCCCCTATAGATAGTTGAAGGCTGCTATGAAATCCTCCCTCACTCGTCTCTTCTGCAGAGTAAACAAGCCTAGTTCCCTCAGTCTCTCCTCATCTCATATGCTCCAGCCCCCTAATCATTTTAGTTGCCTTCCACTGGACTGTCTCCAATTTGTCCATATGCTTCCTGTAGTGGGGGGAATTATCACCCCTTAATAGTATGACCAGATGTCCCAATTTTATAGGGACGGTCCCAATATTTGGGTTTTTTTCTTATATAGGTGCTTATTATTCTCCACCCCTGATTTTTCACACTTGCTATTCTCGGGGAACTGCACACAGAATTCGCTGTGAATAGAGTTGATTAAAATATCTGAATTTCTCTCCAGTGGAAAATTCCCATATTGTGACTTTTGTTTTCATCCCTAAGTGGGACAAAAGAGTTTAAATATAAAAACATAATGAAAACTGAATAAAAAAAAGTCAAAGTAACCTGAACTGAAATGTTTCATTTTGCTTGGAGTCCATATTAATCTCTCCATTCTCCTGGTACCTCATAGGCACTATAGTTTATATGACTTACGTCCCCATTCTATGCCATGCACCAGGCTCCCTGGCTAGACTCTTATTTCCCATGATGCACCACACTCAGCTGCCATAGAAGATGAAGTCCAGTCTGGGAACCAGAAAACTTACGGTAAATTGAAAATTTTGGCCAAAATACATTTTCCTATGGGATATTTCCACTTAATAGTCCCATTTATCTGTTTGAGTTTGGCTTCTACCTTGGATGTGGCAATTTCTGTCTCCATATCCCAAAACTGGACACAATATTCTAAATGTGGCCTCACCAATGCCGAATAGAGGGGAATAATCACTTCCCGCGTCCTGCTGGCAATGCCCATCCTAATGCAGCTGAATATGCTATTAGCCTTCTTGGCAACCAGGGCACACTGCTTCCTCATATCCAGCTTCTTGTGCACTGTAACTCCCAGGTCCTTTTCTGCCGAACTGCGGCTTAGCCAGTTGGTCCCCAGTCTGTAGCAGTGTATGGGATTCTTTTGTCCTAAGTGAAAAACTCTATGCTTGTCCTTCTTGAACCTCATCAGATATCTTTTGGCCAATCCTCCAATTTGTCTAGGTCAGTCTGTATCCTATCCCTGCCCTCCAGCATATGTACCACTACCCCCAGTTTAGTGTCATATGCAAACTTGCTGAGAGTGGAATCCACCCCATCCTCCAGATCATTAATGAAGATGTTGAACAAATTGATATTGAGTGTTTTTTTGTATGGAAATTCTCTGTTAACAGGGGCATAGAAGGGTATTTTGCAGAAGACAGTATTTTGGGGCTGGTTAAGGTAAGGGGGAATACCCTGGATTGGTAACACTGAAATGCAGATACGGTGAAGACATAAGCTATTGGTCCTTACATGATCTGTAGGATGTGTCATCCAATTAGTTTCAAGAATGATATATGTTAGTAGCCAGTAAAACTGTGTATAAATTGGGTAATGTATGACATGAATTGGAACTGTGGTATAACCCTGTACCTAAGTCCCCTGCGTCTGGGCCTGGCTGGCATGGACACAAAGTTCTTACACGCATAATATTGTAACCTGAGTGAGGCGATGGAGTGGACAAAGAAGGCCGAACAGTGTCATGGTGGATCCAGGATCTTTACAGTTGGTGGGATTGACGGCCACAATAGTATTGTTCTCTCCTTCAAGTCCACCAATCAACTTCTGATCCCATGTAGCAATCCCCCAACTGGATAATATTCCAAAAGGTGCGGGCAGCCTTGTCACGTCAACATTCACCCATCATTTTGTTCATTTCCGCTGTGAACATCTCCACTAATTTCTAGAATTCCGTGCCCCCTTTCCATGACAACCCATGAATTTCCCAGGCGTTTGAAATTCCTCTGCTCAATTCCTTTCACTGCAGCTTGCCAGTTTGTAGCACTCTATGTGCGTCTGTCATTAGCTGACTTTTACAAACCATGTTTTTAATAGGAAGAGTTCAAGTTTTGTTCCTTGCGAATCTTACAGTGCAAGCCTCTGTCCAACAGGGCCTGGTTCATCGATGTCTAGTTCTGCTTCTTAGATCAGTTTGTCAAGGGTTTGGTGGATTCCCCCTCTCTGGCAATTTTAAAATCCAAATTGGATGTTTTCTGCTAAAAGATCTTCTCTAGTCCAAACAAATTTAATTCCAGGAAGTCCCATAGCCTTCGTTATTCAGCAGGTCGGGCTGGATTAATACAATGATTCTTTTTAGCCTCCTATTGTGTGAGTATTTGAATATACAACTCTGCTAAATGGGTCAAATTAGCCTAATTCTTGCTTACAATAAAACAACTCTACATCACTGTGGTGGTGGAAAGGGGCTTTAAAATCATAGAACTATAGAAGATTAGGGTTGGAAGAGACCTCAGGAGGTCATCTAGTCCAACCCCTTGCTCATGGGAATAAGTTAAATTTAGACTCACTTTAAGGTGTGCTTGTATTAATGGAGTGGTGTAAAATGGCCTTATGATAGATTGACAAAGAGATTCAGGCACCTAACTGACACTTTTTGTGTCTAAATCCCATAATCAGATAGGACTGGTATTCCAAAGACAAACAAACACACAAACAGACAGAAAGTATTCAGCTGCTGCTGAAATACTTGAAAATAGTTGGGGTTGGTCCTGCTTTGAGCAGGGGGTTGGATGAGATGACCTCTTGAGTTCTCTTCCAGGACTTGTCTTCTATGATTCTATGAAAATCTGTAGGCTCCTAAACTCACTTGGTACCAACATGTTTGCAGAAATGGTTCCGACAGGATCCTACGGGAATGCTCACCGCTGTCCGCTCTGGGCAGCTGGAGGCCTTAGCCCTAGAGCTCTTTACAAAGAAGGGGAAGTCATTCTTCTGCCGCACTTGCCTGGAGGGCTGAGGAAGCCTTGCCTAAGAGTGCTGAGCATCAAATTCCTGACTCCATTGGCCACAGGCAACACAGACACTTCGCTCTTAGCCTACACTGGCTCCACTGTCCCTCTGAAGGTTAGTGATGGGCTTGCCACGGGCCTGGGGCCCCACAGCATCCTCTTGGAGTGACCAGCTGCTGGTTCACAGGACCTAGGAGTGTGCCTTTCCTGACCTGTGGAGGAACAGCAGAGCCTGCGTAGGCTGAGAGAGGAGTGTCTTGAATTACCCGTGGCCGGTGGAGTCAGGGAACTGGCCCTCGGCTGGCACAGACACACTCAGCAGGTGGGTACCCTGGGAAGCATCGCAGTCTCCTGAGGACCACAAAGTTTGTCTAACTAACGTCTCAGCAAAGGGACATCTGCGCTATACAGGAGCTCAGACTGGATGATCTAACTGTCCCTTCTGGCCTTGGAATTGAGGAATCCATGACTTTTCCCATCACTCCCTCTGTGTTTAAATGACTCCGTCATAGTCACGGGAGCGTCGTTAATGCCTCCATGCCTCTGTTTCCCCTTCCATGTTTTGTCTGTCTTGTCTCATTACGCTTTTGGGAATGGACTATTTCTCGCCATGTGCTACTACGGTGCCGAGCACAATGGGGCCTTGATCTTGATTGGGATCTCTGGTTGCCATAGTAATGCCTAATAACGATGATGAACGATGCAAACCTGTCGGTTCATTTTCATTCCAGGGTATCATGAAGCTCTAAACTTTTCCCTTCTCCTAAAATGTAAACAGGGAGCCCTGGGTTCTGTTCCTGGCTCTGCCACTGGCCTGCTGTGTGAACTGGGCAAGTCACTTCCCCGCTCTGTGCCTCAGTTTCCCCTCCTATCCATTGTCTCTTTTCTCTATTTAGATTGTAAGCACTTTGGTGCAGGGGCTGTGCCTTATTCTGTTTTTGTATTATGAATAGTTAAAAGAGCCCTGATCTTGGGCAAAGACTTTAGGTGCTATAATAATAATAATAATAATAATTATTATTATTATTATTATTATTATTATAATATATTGAGATGATCAATGTATTTTATTCATATTCCTCATTCTCATTTCATAACGTAGCTGCCCCTGTCTGAATTTGTTTTGCTAACTCATCTGTGTGAGTTCAAGCACAGCTATTAGACTTGAAGCAGAAATTAATTCAGGGAAGTTCTCCGGACTGTGTTATCTTGGTCAGGCTGGATGATCACAATGGTAATTTCCGGGTTTAAAAAATCTATTAATCTACAAATTATTCTCTCCTTCTACCCACTTCCTCATCTGTTTCATTACGTCTCCTTTGCTGCTCTGTAGTGATCACAAAAAGCAAAAAGAATTTATCTGATATCATCCGCTTTTCTCTTTGATGTTCTGTTGCCACACTGCATTTCTCAATCATAATTCTGAGACACCAGCCTCATGAGGGCTCTCTGAATTTTTATCAGATCTCAGCATCCCAGGCCCTCGCAGAGATTTGCCTCTTAATTGTTAATCCTGCCACAAGCATGGCTCGCAGGCCCCAATCCTGGCAACACTGGGGCGCTTGGCTTTGCTCTTCGTGAGGTCCAGTTTGGGGCCCATTGTTTGGGATTCCAGTGTGTATCAAGGTAGCTAGAGACTTCCAAGCACACCAGTGTCCAGACACTGCTCAGCCAGTGATAAATGTAACCTCCCATTGTCCACGTGAGGTAGGGAAAGAGTTTTATCCTCTTTCTAAAGAGAGGGGAACTGAGGCACAGATGGCTGATTCCTCAGACACTGAAAATCCACCTTCCTAAGATCAGCCCTGTGGTGTCTTAATGCTTCGAGGTCACTAACATTAACAATTTACTGTCCCAATGCCCCAGGGGTTAAGAAAAGTACCATTTCCCCTAATTGATACCTGGAGAAACTGAGGCACAGGGCAAAATAGGTGACTTGTGTAGCCACACAGGTAGCCAGGGAGGATCTGGCCCATGGACTCTGTTGTACTCGGTGTGTTGGTAGATGCTGTCACCGGTATTTATCAGTGTAGGCTGCATGCGTGTGTCCCTGTGTAGATGCTGTCCCAGCTCTGCGCAGGAAACTGAGACGGCTCTCACGATCGAATGAATCGACACGACCACAGATTAGCTGAGTAACGAAGGCGCCCAAGCGAGGTTTATTGCGTCCGGCACAATGAGAAATGACTTACAGAGTATCTCTGGGTCAGTTTCATATTGGCGGCGTTACAATGGTCTCAGCCCAACGGCGGGACTTTCCGTTATCCCCTAGACCGGACACCGGTATTCCCTCTGACATCCTCTTTTATACACTGTTACATACACTTTCGGTCTGCCCCCCTTTCACGTAGGTAGTTGCCACCCTCCTGACGTAGTCTAATACCACCTTTTTCCGTTGATTGGCTGATTTGGGCACCGCCACTCCATGTATCATTTCTACCTATCAAAGTGTCATTTAAGAGAGTTAGTATCTTGGTACCTCTTATACCTACTACATATTTTAGTAATATTTTGGCAGTCTTACAACCTTGCAGAATCAGCACTTTCCTATACCAGTCTCAGTTAACTTGAGTGACCCCTTATACTTCTGTTCACTCGGTTTTTTCCATTTAGGCCTTAGCCTGTTTTACAGGCCTGTTTTACAGGCCTTAAGCTTCTTACTACAGACTCCAATAGATCCATGGCTCATTTACACCAGGTGGGGATCTGGCCCATGGACTCCAATGGAGCCCCAGCCAATTTACACCAGCTGGGGTTCTGTCTCATTGACTCTAGTGGAGCTGTGGCTGATTTACACCAGTTGGGGGTCTCGATCATTTACTCTAATGGTGCTACGTTGGGTTGATATCCACTGGGGCTTGGCCCATTGGCTCCAGTGTAGCTATGGCTGATTTACACCAGCTGGGAATGTGGCTGGCACACTGCAATGAAGGAAAGGGTGATTTGTACCAGCCTGGGATCTGGCCCACAAGAACGAAGGTCGAGAAGAGGGGATTTGGACACACAGTTCCCGTTAATTTTAGGTTGAAATCACCCACCAAAGTGACTGGCTCATTGTCTGAGCTGAGGTTTCTGAATGCCTGCCTGGTGCCTGAAACACGAGATCAGCTTCACCGCCGCACTGGAATCTCTGGGGAAGGGTTTCTGGCCAGAGCTACGCACTCTGTCCATATAAGGCCATATTTTAAAGGTATTTAGGGGTCTTGTGGGAATTTCCGGAGCAGCCGGGCATCTCAAACCCATTAATGTCAAGGGCTGCTGGTGCTCAGGTAATTTTGAGAATCCCACTAGGTTCCTAAGCTCCTTTACACATCCGGCCCTAAATCTACCCATGGAGCCTATGCCAGCAGACGGCTACAGTGCGGGTTTTGTTGGCATAGCTGTGTTGGTCATGGGTGTGGGGTTTTTAAGTGTCGACCAGGCCTTAGAGAAACTGTGATAAATAGGTGTTCAAACGTTCTTTTAGCCTGAGATCCCCTGACTGTAAATTAATTTTTTAACCCCCCTTTGCCCGAAATGACAGATTCAGGAAGGTTTTCATAGATACTAATTCACTGACAGATTGATTTGTGGCCAACATTTTCAAATTTGGGTGACTAAGGCTAAAAATAATAATTTGGCTGGGCTTTGCAATGGAGCCAAAGGGACTTGGACATTTGAATCCTACCGAATATCAGTGGAGTTTGGACATCTCACTTCTGTCTTCTCTTTTCAAAATGCCAGGCTTAGCTCATCTATGGTACTTCCATGGATCTCCAAGCACCATGTGGTTGTGCGCATGTGTGTGATGGCCCCTGCTGGAAACATGGAGATCTGTTCAGGTTTTGTATGTGTGACTGCTGGAGGCACTGAGGCCTGATCAGTGTGTGTGTGTGTGTGTGTGTGTTTGTTTCACAGCAGGCCTTTGCAGAAAGGAATAAGAGCTGCTTAGTGTATGTGTGACGGCTGCCCTCTGATGGAAGGAATGTGGGTGTGTATTTGTTCTGTGTTTTTTTGCTGCTGCCCCTGCTGGACTGTATGGGATCTGCTCTGTGTATGTGTGTGTGTGTGTGTGTGCATTTGTCGCCCCCTGGGCCAGGCCTGCAGACCCATGCCCTGTCAGGCTGTGTGCCGGCACACCTGGGGTACTGGGGTGGGGCAGGTCCCAGCCGTGCTCTGTGTGGGGAGGGGAGTGAGAGGGGCTGGGCTGCAGCTGACTAGCAGAGGGTCAGGATCCAGGGGAATAGCCAGCGTCGTGTGTTTGGGACAGCACAGCCAGCACAGAGGGGGTTGTAACTCTCAACTGAGGAGAATTGGTAGAGCTGGGCAGTAGTTAGAGGACAGCAATAGCAGGGGCTTTATAGGTTAAAATAGAGGCACATCAGTGAATGGACCCCAGGGCGGAGATAGCAGGAGCTGCGGGTCAGGACTGAGGGGCACAGGCAGAGCTGGGGTTCGTGGGCAGGACAGCAAAGCCCATCACAGTCCAGGTGCGTTGGCTGATCTCTGTCACTGAGGCCTAGAAACCTGGAATTGCCTTTCACTCGCTGCTCCTGGGCCATGCTGCCTTGGCTAATCTGGTGGGAATCTCCGGTTTGTTTACATCCGTTTCACGGCACTCCACACTCCCCTTTACTTTCCCTCGCTCGCGGGGACGCTGGTGGAGTTTGTGAATGAAGCATTGCCTTTCACAGGGGCTGGCACAACTGGCTTGACCCCTTTCCCTTTACAAATCAGGGGCTGCTTGCCAAAGGAACAAACCCTCCCTTTCCTTTGTCTAACTTTAATCCATGCCTCCGACTTTCTTTTCTGATCAGCCCCGATGGGACTGCTGCCGAGACCTGCATTTCCCAGCAACGTTTCTATTCTATTGGCCTGTCATGGGACCCATTAAAATGACAAGTAACTTTGTTTCTGTCGCTGGCCCTTAATTTCTGGAGAGCTTTGTCAGATCTCCAGACAGTGGCCAGGTCTCAGCAGGACGGAACGTTTCTCAGAGAGCTGATTAAGACACGAGAAGTTATACCAAGATGTGAGAGTTCCTGTAAATCCCTGTAGAGCCACAGGCGCTGCCTGGCTAATTGGAGAGATTTCTTCTTAGTAGCTACATTGCTAACGGAGATTGTTGTAATGAGCACACAATGAAGCAGAGCTTTTTAACTGATCATTATTTTTATCCTAAGCGAGAGTCAATGAAATTAACGTGTTTCAAATGCCACCGAGCAGCGTTGCTTCACGCTGGGGATCTGTCACTGCAGAGCTGTGATCAGACTTGTAGAAACAGCAGCGTCCTTATGGTCAAGCACTTTACACACGATGGACAAACTGTTCATTGCCTCTTCTCTCATCAGCTACCAGAGACCAAGACAGCTCTTGTTACAGACTATCCCCTTGCCACTGTTGCACTTAGCAGAGTGTTACAGCCACACAGCAAGCCCTTTATCAGCTAATTACCACCTGCTTTGCCTGTGAAATTAGCTACACTCAGAGTCAGAAGGAATATTACCAATAATCATGGTATATTTTTAAATTGACTTTAGTGCCCATGACTGTGAAATACTCCCAGTCCTCAGCCCCTGCTCTCTGAAGTCCACTTCCCACATTGATGGGGCCATTAGCAGTAGATAGATAGATAGATAGATAGATAGATAGATAGATAGATATGAGAGACCCTGAGTATGTTTAAAAGTAAATCTGTCAACTCCTGTAATAAGATGTAGTCATTGATGAGTTGGCTTCAACATATCTGGCTGCTCATTCAATGTCATGCTGAATGATAAATTCCAGTTCCCTTCTTTCTACCGGATGGTCCCAAATGAGGTGCCTCAATCTCTGGGGCTGATCCAGTTAATGCTGCATTTACGATGGACCTGGGTTGGCCTTATTGTTTCGGACGATGACAGCGGAGAAAAGTTTGTGCAGACTTTGAAGCCATTGCTCATTAAGAACAGTATCTGTGTTGCCTTCACAGAACGGGCCCCTCATATGACTTCTCCTTCCATGGTCCAGGCCTTCAGGGAGCAAACAAATAAGTTATAGTCCAGTATCTCCCAGACAAAGGCCGAGGTGATTGTGGTCTATGGTGATACAGATTCCCTATTAGGTTTAAAATTGTTTTTACATGCAAACTATCACCCAGCACCAACACCAATAGGGAAAGTTTGGATCACAACAGCTCAGTGGGATTTCAGTTCATACATCGCTATGAATAGGTGGACCTTAAGACCCTTTCACAGTGCCTTGTCTTTTGCAGTACACACAAAGGAGGTACCAGGATTCCAAGATTTCCTGCGGACCCTCAACCCTTACTGACCCCAAGGAGATATTTTTATTCAGCGGTTTTGGCAGATTGTATTCAATTATTCAATTCCGTATGTTGGCCTGAGCATAAAAGGAGGGAGAAATTGCTCAGGAAAGGAGGAACTGACAAGCCTGCCTGGTTCTGATTTTGAAATGAAAATATCAGGCCAGAGCTACAGTATCTACAACGGTGTCTATGCGATGGCCCATGCCCTTCATCCAAATCCAAAAAGGAAGCCATGGGGAAGGGATATCTGCCGTAGCTTCAGACTATCCAGCCATGGGAGGTAACATCTCTCCTTATGGAACTTCATAATTAATGTGTCACTAAGATTTTCTGTTTAGTGGGTGTCAACATTTTTGGTAGGCTATTTCCCCAAATTTACATTGTTTATTTATTACTGTTATCACATATCCCAGTACAGAGCAGGAGCAATTCTACATAAGCCAGTGGAGTCTAACTGGGAAGAAACTATTGTAAGTGGGAGTCTAATTAGGCTGATTTTTCAGCAAATACATTTTTCATCAAAGCTGGAAGGGGGCTACCAAAGAGGATGGAGCTAGGCTGTTCTCAGTGGTGGCAGATGATGGAACTGGGAGCAGTGGTCTCAAGTTAGAGTGGGGGAGGTCCAAGCTGGATATTAGGAAAAACTTTTTCACTAGGAAGGTAGTGAAGCACTGGAATGGGTTACCTGGGAGGTAGTGGATTCTCCATCCTTAGAAATTTATAAGGCCCTGACTGGGATGATTTAGTTGGGGTTGGTCCTGCTTTGAGCAGGTGGTAGGACTAAATGACCTCCTGAGGTCCCTTCCAACTCTAATCTTCATTGATTCTGAGATGTATTTGAGGAAGTGCTCACTATGTGCCTGGGGCTTCCCAAACACTTAAGAAATCATTCTGAATGTTCTCTGTGAATTGCTTCTCAAGTCAGGACTGAAGGCCAGATTTTTAAAGGTATTTAGGTGCCTGGTGGTATTTTCAAAAGTAACTAGGTGCCTTTTACAAGCACCTACATACCACTGAATGTTAGGCACCCAGCTGCTTTTGAAAATCCCACTAGGTGCCGAAGTATTTTTTAAAATCTGGCCATAAATACATAATGAGAGAGCTGGTCAAAAATGTTCATTTGCTACTTTTTTTAATTCAACAGAAAATTATTTTTCTGACTAAGTAACATTTTTTGTGGACAGTGAATGCTTTTGTCTAAAATTTCTCCGATTCTGTTGGAAAACCAAAAATTCCCAAACTGAAAAATGTCAACCAAAAATTGAAAAAAAAAATCAGTTTTTGGAAGGTGTCCACCGATAATGTTCAGTTTAGGCAATTTTCAGCCAATTTTTTTTTTTTTTTTTTTTTTTTTTTTACAATTTGGAGATTTTTAACAAAAAATCAAAATTGTCCATGGGGAAAAATAATCCCATTTTCTGACCAGATCTACATAATAAACTTAAACTCTTAAAAACAAGGAGTTTCTTAGTTTCCTGGAGAACACAAAAAGCATAGTGATCCCTTTTCAAAAATGCAAAACCTCTCAGTTTTCAGAGTGTTTTAGTTCAGAAATAGCTTCATTTTATAAAGTCACTCTATCCCAGAGAAAACAGAAAACATAAGCTTCCAAAAGCAGGAGTTTGTGAGTTGCATTTTGATTGATTCAGCACATTGGCAGCCATTTATTGCATTTTGTAATGTCTGCCAATTTCTCTTTCGATCAAGCTCCATCTTTTTTTGAAAAATATCCGATTTAACAACAGTGCTGAGGACGAAGTGTATTTTGATGAGAACAGTGAATCATCTGCTGGATATGACATTTTAAACTGGATTGTCTTCCCCAACAATTCCTTCGTCAGAGTAAAAGTGGGCCACATGGACCCACGAGCCCCTGTAGTCCAAGAGTTCACCATTAATGAGGGGACCATCATTTGGAACAGCGAGTTCAATCAGGTGGGGGATCATTGCAGGTTGCAATGTCACAGGGAACAGGGTAATGTTACTGTCCTGGTTGTTGGAGAGTCCTCTTCCCTGGCAGAATGAATCCCATTGGGTAACCCTGATTGCCTGTAACAGAGATACGTCCCTGGTGCAGGAGGAATTTAAAGGACCAGAAATATAATGTGACACTCGACAACTTCCTCTGTACAAAGTCAGAGTTTCCTGATCACACTGAGAATGGGAGGATGTGTATTCAGAAGTAGAGCTGGTAAAAAAAATTTCTGGCACAACTTTCTTTCTTTCTTTCTTTCTTTCTTTCTTTCTTTCTTTCTTTCTTTCTAGGAAAAATTGGGTTTTTAATCAAACAAAAATGTTTGATTATAGCATCTGCTTTCCAAACCACCAATTCTGTGCAGATGAAAACGGCAAGATTTTAAGTTTTCAGACATTTTCCAAAATTATTTAGTTTTCCGATTTGGGGATTTATCTGCAAATCACAACTTCATCAAAATTTTCTGTGAAACCCTCCCCCTAGAAAAAAAATTCTGTCCAGCTTTATTCAAAATGTAGGATAGTAGGCTAGGGAATTTGGCCACTCTGCTCCCATTAACATTAATAAGAATTGTGTAATCAGATCTTTTGGGTAGCTTTGAAAATCTCAGCCAGAGCATCAAGGTGACTGATCCAATAAAAGGCTATATTTCCTCATTTCTTGTTGAAATCAGTGAGGCTTGATCATGCTCATCTACACAAGGATTTTCAGAACCTTGCAAAATTGAGCCCAGATTCACAAGCATAAAAATTAATTTAGGAACAATGTAGTTGCATAAAATTATAATGTTCCCAATATTTGGTCTCTGATTTTGTGCCTTATTTTCCTCCTCATCTGCATCAGATGCTCTTATCCATGTAAGCATCACCACAGAAGCCTGCAACCATTGATCATTACCAAAAATAATAATTATGAAAGGTAATAAGTACCAATCACTAGTGGTTCTGATAGGAAGTCAGAAGAGTTGGACTCTGTTCCCTTCTCTGGAAGGAAGTGGTTCTGGCTCTGGTAGACCTGTGTAAGGTCCAGGAATGGAAGTCAGGCAAGCTGGCTTCATCTCCCTAGACCTCAGTTTCACTCTCTGTAATATAGGAATGATGATTTTTTCTCATCATCTGTGAAGTGCTCTGAGATCTTTACAGAAGACTGTTCCGTACAAATACTATATCATGTCAGCGAACCATTGAAATTTCAGAGCTGCCGGTCAGTGAGATAAAATCCCTACAATAATTGTATGTCCTCCTTTTGTTAACCCACTCATATTATTTCTGTTCAGACAGCTCCACAGTCCATATGCACCGAGAGTCGCCATCCTGGATACTTCAGAGCAGTTCGCCAGGGGGAGCCACTTTGCTGTTATAACTGTGCTCCATGCCCAGAAGGGACCATTTCCAACCAGACAGGAAGGTGTCTTCAGAGGAATTGGTGATGTGTTGAAGACTGTGTTGGAATTGCAAGTTATCACTTTAAGGTGGGAAGGGAGTTAGCCCTGGTCCTGCTATAGCAGACTAGGGGCTCTGTAAGGAAGTGTGAGATCTTAGTCAGTCTGCCAGGAGCTAGTTTGCAGCAAGGAGGCAGGAATTATTCCTCTCTGCTTTAGGGAGTAGCCTGTTTTGTCTCTGCCTATTTTTGGTGCTTATATGTTAAAGGTCTGGATGTAAGAAATAAAGTCATGTGACATTGCAACCTTCCTGAAAGAGTATTTTAGATTTGTACCTAACTTCTCTATGTGTATTATTTCAACATAGAATTATCACCCCTTAATAGTATGACCAGATGTCCCAATTTTATAGGGACGGTCCCAATATTTGGGTTTTTTTCTTATATAGGTGCTTATTATTCTCCACCCCTGATTTTTCACACTTGCTATTCTCGGGGAACTGCACACAGAATTCGCTGTGAATAGAGTTGATTAAAATATCTGAATTTCTCTCCAGTGGAAAATTTCCATATTGTGACTTTTGTTTTCATCCCTAAGTGGGACAAAAGAGTTTAAATATAAAAACATAATAAAAACTGAATAAAAAAAAGTCAAAGTAACCTAAACTGAAATGTTTCATTTTGCTTGGAGTCCATATTAATCTCTCCATTCTCCTGGTACCTCATAGGCACTATAGTTTATATGACTTACGTCCCCATTCTATGCCATGCACCAGGCTCCCTGGCTAGACTCTTATTTCCCATGATGCACCACACTCAGCTGCCATAGAAGTCACATGTCCATGGTGGATCATGGAAGATGAAGTCCAGTCTGGGAACCAGAAAACTTACGGTAAATTGAAAATTTTGGCCAAAATACATTTTCCTATGGGATATTTCCACTTAATAGTCCCATTTATCTGTTTGAGTTTGGCTTCTACCTTGGATGTGGCAATTTCTGTCTCCATATCCCAAAACTGGACACAATATTCTAAATGTGGCCTCACCAATGCCGAATAGAGGGGAATAATCACTTCCCGCGTCCTGCTGGCAATGCCCCTCCTAATGCAGCTGAATATGCTATTAGCCTTCTTGACAACCAGGGCACACTGCTGACTCATATACAGCTTCTTATCCACTGTTACCCCCAGGTCCTTTTCTGCAGAACTGCTGCCTAGCTTGTCCGTCCCCAGTCAATAGATGTGCATGGGATTCTTCCTTCCTAAGTGGAGGACTCTGCACTTGTCCTTGTTGAACCTCATCAGATTTCTTTTGGCCCAATTCTCCAGTTTGTTTAGGTCCTTCTGTATCCTATCCCTACCTTCCAGAGTATCTACCACTCCCCCCTGCTTAGTGTCATCTGCAAACTTGCTGAGGGTGCAATCTATCCCATCCTCCAGATCATTAATGAAGATGTTGAAAAAAAAAGGGCCCCAGGACCGACCCCTGGGGCACTCCGCTTGTGACTGGTTGCCAGCTAGACATGGAGACATTGATCACTACTCGTTGAGCCTAGTGATCAATGGCTCCATGTGTAGCTGGCAACCGGTCACAAGCAGAGTTCCCCAGGGGTCGGTCCTCGGGCCGGTTTTGTTCAACATCTTTATTAATGATCTGGAGGATGGGGTAGATTGCACCCTCAGCAAGTTTGCGGACGACACTAAGCTGGGGGGAGTGGTAGATACCCTGCAAGGTAGGGATAGGATACAGAGTGACCTAAACAAACTGGAGGATTGGGCCAAAAGAAATCTAATGAGGTTCAACAAAGAAAAGTGCAGAGTCCTCCACTTAGGAAGGAAGAATCCCATGCACAGCTATAGACTGGGGACCGACGAACTGGGCAGCAGCTCTGCAGAAAGGGACCTGGGGGTAATGGTGGATAAAAAGCTGGATATGAGTCAGCAGTGTGCCCTGGTTGTCAAGAAGGCTAATGGCATATTGGGCTGCATTAGGAGGGGCATTGCCAGCAGGTCACGGGAAGTGATTCTTCCCCTCTATTCGGCATTGGTGAGGCTGCATTTAGAATATTGTGTCCAGTTTTGGGCCCCCCAACTACAAAAAGGATGTGGACAAGTTGGAGAGAGTGCAGTGGAGGGCAACAAAAATGATGAGGGGGCTGGAGCACAGGACTTATGAGGAGAGGCTGAGGGAACTGTGCTTGTTTAGTCTGCAAAAGAGAAGAGTGAGGGGGGATTTGATAGCGGCCTTTAACTACCTGAAAGGGGGTTCCAGGGAGGAGGGGGCTAGGCTGTTCTCGGTGGTGACAGATGACAGAACAAGGAGCAATGGTCTCAAGTTGCAGGGCGGGAGGTCTAGGTTGGACATTAGGAAAACATTTTTTACTAGGAGGATGGTGAAGCACTGGAATAGGTTACCTAGGGAGGTGGTGGAATCTCCATCCTTAGAGGTTTTTAAGCTGAGGCTTGACAAAGCCCTGGTTGGGATGATATAGCTGAGGTTAGTCCTGCTTTGAGCAGGGGGTTGGACTAGATGAGCTCCTGAGATCCCTTCCAACTCTAATATTCTATGATTCTATGATTCTATGCTCTAGCTAGCTCTCTATCCATTTTATAGTCCATTCATCCAACCCATACTTCTTTAACTTGCTGATAAGAATACTGTGAGAGACAGTATCAAAAGCTTTGCTAAAGTCATGGTATATCACATCCACCGCTTTCCCCACATCCACAGAGCCAGTCACCTCTTCATAGAAAGCAATCAGGTTGTTCACGCATGACTTTCCCTCGGTGAATCCATGTTGACTGTCTTATACCTTATACCTGATCTTATACTTAGTTACTAACATAATAAAATCTTATACCTCCACCAATTTTATTAATACCAATTTTACTAAAAGGAAATAAAAGAAATCTTATTTGCTCTCTCAGTGTCCCATAATTTACATATTAACCATTTTCCTGATACGCATTGGGCACTTTTCTTCACTTGTAAATTATCACAATTAGATTTCAGGATGTTCCCAAACATTCATACGTAGATGTTTACAAATAGGGCCCCAATGTGTCATAACTGTTAAATCACAATATGTTTAGGCAGGATGTTCCCATTCATATGTTTAAGCAGTCAATTACCATAGGGGAGCCTGGGGTGACATGAACAAACAATCAATGTGTCCGGAACATCCCTATCTATAATGCCTAGTTTTGTTCTCTCTCAGTGTGAGGATTAACCCTTAAGCTTCAAATACATATCCATGGTCTGGGCCTGCTCTGGTTCAGGCCTGCATCACAGTGCTGGAGCCTACAATTTGGGATCCCAGTGTGGATTAGTGTCTGGGCTTGGGCCCATTTCTGCTTTTCTGTCGTGTGGACAATTTTTTCTGAAGGGGCATATTTATGCTCTTGGCCTGAGTATGCCTAGACATTACATCCCAGCAAAGTGCCCATCGCGTTCCCCTTGGTGTCAGTACACTAGCTTGCTGTGTCTTCCATGAGTTTTGTGTGAAAGTTTTTCGGAATTTCCCATTGGAACAATTTTCCAGTGTAAAATGCCCGTTCACAAAATCAACATTTTCCAGCAGAATATTGTGATTTTTTTCAATGTTTAAGATGAGTGTCACTGTGTCCACTTCCACCTGGCTGGGTATAGCCACAAGAACTTCTCACTGCTGCCCAGGATTTCTGTCTGGGAAGCTCAGCCCTTAAAGGCACAGTTCCCAGTAACACCCCCCTCTACTCACAAATTCAATTTTGGAAAGAAAAAAAAATAAGAAGAGATTTTCCATCTGGAAATTTGCAGTGATGGCTTCCTGGTCTAAAAAAATTGGCCAAATGATCAAATCTAACACAATGAAAACCAACCAGGCTAACTGTTACAACCTGGCCTGGGACCTGACTGTACCATCACCTGTCTGTTGTGAGAGGACCCATCAATGGTTTCAAGTGCTTCTAAGTCAGCTGGGTCTCGGTAGAGTCTAGCCCTTCTTGCTCACTCTGGGATTCTGGTCACACTCCTGAGCTGAGCCTTCTTCTCCAATGTCCTTCCTTTGGCCACAGGAGGCTGCCTTCCATCTGCTCTAGACCTTAAAACCCGTATCTGACTTCTAATTTAACCCCTTTGGGCACAATGTGGCAGGAAAACAAGGAACACAGGTTGAGTAAAAGTGTTCTTAACCACAGTCACTTTATTCTTAAAGCCCACAAGACTTGGATACAATGTGCCCCCTCCCTTGCCAATAATTCCATAGATATGACAGCACAGAGTTTAGGATTTCATGCCGTCATATCCCAGTTACACAAGCAAACAATAAACCAACCACCATCATGACCCAAGCAGAGTTTTATATGCCGAAAAGGAGAAGGCCCAAAGATCTCAGGAAGTCCACTAAACTTTGATCTGGCTACTGATTTTATGTGGAAGAGGCTCAGATAGCCTGGGGTTGGTTGACAGTACAAAAACCTACGTTAGAAAAATAGATAGATAAATAGATTACGATCTTATTTCCATTAGTGCAAATCTACAGTAAGTCAATTGACTTGAATATGTCTGCATCTTTGCCAGTGTAAATACCCCTTTGCATGTAAAGAGATTGCAAAGTGTGTTCCCACAGAGACACTAATATCATCTGTTGATTCCATTTCTATACAAACACAGAATGAAATCACAGTCAGAGGAAAAAGATGGACCTTTAATTTTTAGTGGATTACCACCACCCTGTCACTTTCCACAGGGAAGCTTTGATCTCCTTGTTTCTCATGTTATAGATGATGGGATTCATCATTAGAGGCAGCACGGAATAGAAAACAGCCACCACGAGATCCAGCCATGAAGTTGTGCTGGAGAGGGGTTTTAGGTAGGCAAAGAAACCAGTGCAAACTAGCAAGGAAAGCACAGTGAGGTGAGGCAGACAGGTGGAGAAGTCTTTGTGCCGGCCCTGCTCTGATGGGATTCTCAGCACTGTGGTGATGATCTGAACATACGACACAATTATAAAAACAAAGCAGCATAAGGCTAACCCCGTACTAAGGAAAATGACCCCCGTTTCAGTGGGGCAGGAGTCAGAGCAGGTGAGCTTGAGTATCTGGGGAATGTCACAGAAGAACTGAGCCACCTTGTTACCTCTGCAGAAGGAGATTGCTAACATGTTCCCGGTGTGCAGTGCAGTATAGAGAACAGCCCTGGCCCAGACCCTGGCTGCCATTTGGACACAAGTCCCCTGTTCATCACTCTCTTGTAGTGCAGCAACTGGCAGATGGCGACGTAGAGATTGTACACCATGATGGTGAGAAGGAAAAAATTTACTCCTACCAAGAAGGGGAGGAAAAAGACTTGGGTGACACATCCAGTGTAAGAAATTGACCTGGTGTTCATGAGAGAATTGGCCATGGATTTGGGGACGGTGACAGAGGTGAAGCCAATGTCTAGGATGGACAGATTGATCAGGAAGAAGTACATGGGGGTGTGAAGGTGGCGATCGAGGGCTACGGCTGTGATGATAAGAAGGTTCCACATTAAGGCTGCCAGGTAAATCACTAGAAACACCACAACATGCAAAATCTGCAGCTCCCGCACCTCAGAGAATCCCCAGAGAAGAAATTCAGTCACGTTGGTTTGGTTGGACATTTTCTTCCTCAGCACATTGTGTCCTGCCTGCGGAGGGAAGGAGAAGGGCAGCAGTGAGGATTAGAGTGACCGAGGGAATGACCCTGATTCCTCTCTCCATAATAACTGACGATGTGAGTGTCAGAGCACAGCCCTGATCACGTCCACTGAGCAGGGGCGGTGAAGGTTCCTCGCTGCGGAGAATGAGACGACTAGTCCGTTGCGTTATCCCACTGATGTCAATGCACACACATCTTGGAAGCTGGGTCAGTTCACACCTGTGAAGATCAGAGCCACGACCTGGCATCGCTCAGTTACTGCTGTGTTGTGTCATTTCCTTTTGTGACTTTGCGTCTGTGCTGCGCGGGTCAGTGGCAATCAGGACACCTGAGCTCTGTTCTTGGCTCTGTTCTTGGCTCTGTTCTTGGCTCTGTTAATTGTCACTTAGCTTGGGTGGGAACTAACTCGCCTACAAGAAACCCTCCACCTCCCATGCAACAATCCATTCCACACAGGACACCAAAACCAGGAGACAGTTTTTGGCCCCAACCTCTTGTGATAATTGGGCCTACAATTTTACCCTAAGCATGAATTTAACTGCAGAAGTGAGTGAAAGTTCATAAGATGCCGCGATAGCCTCGAAGAACAAACGTCGAGTGGAAAAGGTACAAAATAGAGACGGAAAGACTGAGTGTTTCTGGGGTTGGTCCTGCTTTGACCAAGGGGTTGAACTAGATGACCTCCTGAGGTCCCTTCCAACTCTAATATTCCAAGATTCTATGTTTCTATGAGTGAGTCCAAACAAAAAGGCCTACATCACAGACTGTGTTAAGATCATGCCTGGTAAACAGGCAAAGTGTGGAATCAGAAATCAGAAATCAGTGAACCAAAACTGGTGTGTGTGAAACTATGCCTAATTGGTGGACAAAGTAATGAGGGAATGGCTATTCCACTCACCGGTCTTTTTTGGAATCTTTACGGAAAGAGAGACTTTGGATAGAAATTGACTACTAGACACTGCTACCCCCACCTCCTCCTGGGACTCTGGCCTTCTTCATCCTGATCTTGAAAGATGTCCTGGCTAGACCGGGGTCAAAGAGAGAGAGAGACAAAAGACATCACCACCTGTACTGGTTCCAGCTGCATTGTAAAAACCATCTGGGATAAAATGGGATTGGACTGTAACAACAACAACTACAGGAACTCCAGCCCATCTCGACTAACGTTTCCTTTTCCCCAAAGGACAGTTATGACCATCTTCGATACCATCTAAGAAACATTTCCACCACTTGCTTCTCTGGGACCCAGTGGGGATGAGCGTTGGGGAAATTCGTCTTGTGAGAATGAAGTCATCCACCAACTCGGCTGCATGTGATGGGGCCAGAGCCTCCGCTGGTGAAAGCTCCATTGACTTGCATGAGGTGATGCCAATTTACTCCAGCTGCCAACCGAGAAAGTTTTGTTCCTTTGTTTGGTGAGTCCCGCAAGGTCTCATTGAGATGCTATAATTTAGCATCAGTTTAGTTTCAGCCTTAACCACGATGGAGAAGTCAGCAAGCACCTCCCATCTCTAAGGTGTTTAGTGCAATGGGCCAAATTCATCCTGAATGTAACATGGTGGACTCCAGTGTCATTACATCAGTTGATCCCACTGAATGTTAACGATCCCCTCTGCAATCTGTGAGGAGTTGAAAATCTTTTTCATGATCATTTCAAAGAATTTTTAATAATGCCCAGTGGGACCCATTAATCTGAACTGCCTTTTGTTGGTAGTTGATCGGCAGAGCTTAATTGTGAAGTGATAAATCAATACAAATAACAGCTCAATAACATTATGACAATAAAAGTCCATATGGGCACTAGACCAGATAGCTATCAAGCTGTTTAGATACCAAGGTGATGGGCACCTTGGACATACCTAAGGTGCATAGAGATTGATAATTTTTCCAGTGCGATGATCCCAGTTGCAAGCTGACTGCAAAATTAAAGTTATGTTCTCTGAGGCTGAGTGACTCTGGAGAAAGCTAATTTGTGGTTTGAACAGACAGGACAGCAGCGATGCAGAGTGACGTTTGTACCGTCTCTGATGTGAGATGAATTGTCGGGTCTCACACTTGTTCACAATAGAAAGGCAATAAATAATTGTCTTTATAATATACAATGAATAATATAATAAACTCGTTCACAATGGAAAGACAATTGGCTTTTCCCAGCTCACTTTAGGGAGTTCAGTGTCCAGCCCCCATTGTTTTTTAATGATGTCAGGTGCGTAACTTCCTTAGGCCACTTGGAAAATCCCACTCTAAAGGGACATCACAATTAACACTAATTAAACAGTCCAGTGTAGGTTTAGCCAGTGTGCAGCTGCCCTTCCACTGTGCGGTCACCCTAACCACTCTGCGTCCCCACTTCAGCCACCCCCACTGTATTTATGCAGGGGAGGTGTTTGTACCAGTGTATTCTGGGAAAACCTGGGCAGCTCTCGCATGATGCCTGAGGCGGGGGGAAAGTGCCAGAGGAAATGCTGACAGATCAGCACATGGGCCTAACCTCTGTTAGCTATCCCAGTACAGAGAGCTGGAGGGAAGGAAGATGGGACAAATTAGTGACACCGGCTAGGTTAGGGGATGCTTTCTCCACTGCAGAAAATCAGGGTGGCAGCTCACCTAAAGGAGGAGAAGCACTGGCCAGCCTGCATCTTGGCCAGAAGCACTTATTGGAAGCCCATGGTGAGACACCCAAAAAGAGGCCTGAGCGTCAGAGTGGCGTGGCTGTCAGGACGTTCTGTGGATGAGGATCCTTCAACGTGGCTCCAGGAGGGCATCCAAAATCACGTGTCACCTTTGAAAAGTTCAGCTGGGATTTTCCAAAGGGGCAGAAGAGCCAGGAGTTTTTCTCTTATTGAAAACCAGTGGGAGCTGGGTTCCTAACCCCATTAGGCTCCTTGAGAATCCCAGGCGAACATGCAGGCACAAACCATGTTTACAATCTACCAGGTCATCAGCTCAGGAGCCAGGTCATCAACCTACCGAGGGAATTATCGTGTGGGCAGGGGTTTGGAGGGGGTCCTACCAAAAAAGGATAGCAGCACGTTTGGAAACCAGGCCCCGATGCCTATTCTGTTCTTTTAGTAGGGTAAAATAGGAGCCTTCAGGCAGGAAACTTTTCATTTGTTCTGAAATAACTCGTACATACAGGCCATTTTAATAAGAATCCCTGTGGTTTTTATAGCACTTTTCATCCACTGATCACAAAGTACTTTACAAGAGAGATGAGTATCATTAGCCTCGCCCTACAGATGAAGAAAATGAGTCCGGGTGAGGTGAAGTGAGTTGGCCAAGGTCATCCAGGACATTAGAAGACCTAGTTTCTATTTTCAGCTCTGCTGCTGAGTCTTAGTTTAGCAATATAGCTACTAGCCCACCCTGCCTCTAGACAAGCAGGGACCATTCAGCTTAATTGTTCTTATAAAGCCATGTTCATAGGTGAATCTCAGAGCACTGAAATTTACAAAGGGCGCTGGTTAAATTTTAAACAGTGCCTAGGTGGTTTAGGAGCCCATGTTCAATTTTCAACAGTGAGGTGGGCACTTAGACGTTTAAGATTGTTAAAGGTATTTAGGCAGCTAGTGCCATTTTCAGAAGTCTTTAGGTGACAAATTGCCATGGGTTTCAATGGCAGTTATGGGTCTTGATGCTTTTGAAAATCTGACCAGACATCTATCTGCAATGTGAGGTGCCTAAATACCACCGACAATGGGCTGTAAGTCTCACTGAGAGTTAGCGGGACTTAGAATCCTAAGTGTTTAAGGGTCAGATTTTCAAAGGCACACAAATATTTTAAAAAGCCTGCCCTAAGTCATTTTTGAAAATGGGGTGTGGCTGCCTAAGTCAACACAAGAACAGAAGAGCTACCGTGCGGGGTCAGACTGACGGTCCATGGAGCCCAGTATCCTGTCTCTGACAGTGGTCTGTACCAGAGCTTCAGAGGAGCATCCAAAACATGGCAATTATGGAGTGATTCACCCCTTTCTTTCCCTCCTGGCTTCTGGCTGTCAGCGGTTTAGGGTCTCACTGAGCATGGGGTTGTGTCCCTGACCATCTTGTCTAAGGAATTTCAATGGACCCATCCTAATTTTTTTTTAATCTAGTGATGCTTTTGGCCATGGTGAGGAGATCCACAGGTCAGCTCTTTAAAGGTATTTAGGCACTCAGTGCCCATTTAAATCAAGAGAGTTAAGTGCCTAATTACCTTTAAAAATCTGACCCTCGGTGCCTAACTCCTATTAAGTTCAATGGGGGTTGGGCACCATGGTGCCTTTGAGGCTCCCACTGAGTTCCTGTCTGCTTTCTTTGGCACCTAAATATATTAAAAAACCTGGCCCTTCCCCCATATCAATATCTGCATGTTATAGATGGGGAAACAGGCACAAACAGGGGAAATGATTTGGTGTGGGTCACAATAAGGGTCAGTGGCCATCGGGAACAGAACCCAGGTGTCCTGGCTTTCAGCCCTATTCCCAGATTGTTACTCAGAACTCGGTGTTGCACTAGAAGCTGAGGGCAGGAAAACTTGGGTCAAATCCTCATCTGGTGTAAACTAGAATAATTCCATTGAAGTCAATGGAGCTATGCCCCTGTATACACCAGCTGAGCAAAGCGTGAGTCCTGATTTACCCCAGTGTAAGCAAAAGAAGAATCACTCCCTCATTTATCTTGTCTTACTGGATGACCTTGGACAATCACATCCCCTCTTTGTGCCTCAGTTTCTCTATTTATAAAGCCACGATCCTGGCATCCAGTTTCTATATATCAGCTTTCATTAATAGAGCTTCATGCACTTTACAGACGCAGGTAACTATCTTTATTCCTATTTCATAGACGGGGAAACTGAGGCATGAGACCTAGAGCCACTTGCCCAACATTTACATCATCTGTCACTCTGGGAAGATGGAGAACCCAGATTGTGAGACTCCCAAGCTACTGCCCTACCCACTGGGCCAATCTGCCATCTCAGTTGTGTTGCTGTTATTACTATTCACTCATAGAATCATAGAAGATTAGAGTTGGAAGGGACCTCAGGAGGTATATAGTCCAACCCCCTACTCAAAGCAGGACTAACCTCAGCTACATCATCCCAGTCAGGGTTTTGTCAAGCCGCAGCTTAAACACCTCTAAAGATGGAGATTCCACCACCTCCCTAGGTAACCCATTTCAGTGCTTCACTGCCCTTAGGGAAAAACTTTTTCCCAATGTCCAACCTAGACCCCCCCAATTGCATCTTAAGACCATTGCTCCTTGTTCTGTCATCTACTATCATTGAGAGCAGCCTAGCTACATCTTCCTTGGAACCCTCTAGCTCACTTCAAGTTCAATAGGGATTTGGTTTCAGTAAGGACCGACGGATCCTGCTCCTTAGGGGTTTCAGGAAATTTGATATGTGTGATCAACTTTGTGCTTGTGATACAACACAACAGACTTGTGTTGTCATCAGTCACAAAAACTTTGACACCTGTGAATAGTGATGGAGAAGTTCTTAATTATCTGAGTGTCCCGAACTCAACCTAGTTGTCCCGTACCAACCATTATTTATATGTGCGTGTTCCTAATTCACGTGAGAAGGCCCACGCAAACTTTTACCCATGTGAATATTCATGAGTCATGAGCGCACTGTGATTCATGTGAGCATTCCTTGCTTGAGCAAGTAAATCCAGGAAAAAATGAACCAATATGTGTATCCTTTACTGCTGCAAATAATTGCATGGAAAACTTTATTCATGTGAGAATTCCTAACTCGAGAGTAGCCCCGTCATTCCCAAGCAAACCATTACTCATGTGAGGAGCCTTACTCAAAAAAACATTTACTCATGTAGATATTCCTCATTAATATAAACCTTTACCTATGTAAATCCTAATACATATTTGTGGTCCAGTGCAAACCATTATTACTATATTCCTTACTGATGCACACCTTTGCTCATATGAGCATTCCTAACTTGTGCCTGCAGTCCCTCACAAATCAGTACTTGCGTGAGTATGCCTCAGTTATGCTTGCAGTACTGTAAAAAATGAACTATTCTTAATTCACCATGCGGAAATTCACTCACTTTACTTCTGCCTCTAGTCTCCTTCAAGCCTTCATCCATGTGAGTAGTCCCATGCAAACCTCTGCTCATGTTGGTATTCCTTGCTCATGAGAGGAGTCTCATGTAGGATTTTACTCTTGCCTATTTTCCTAATTCAACCAAGTAATTCCTTGCAAATTCAGGCCTGGTCAACACTAAAATATTAGATTGACTGAGCAATGTCACTAAGGGCTGTGAAAAATGTCATGTCCTGAGTGCCGTGGTCAGGTTGACCTAACCCTATAGGTACAGGCAGCTAGGTTGATGGAAGAATTCGTTCATCAATCTAGCTACTGCCTCCTGAAGAGATGGAGTCACTACACTGATGGGAAAACCCCTCCCATCGGTGTAAGAAGTGGCTGCACCATGGTGCTGCAGACAAATCTGCAGTGCCACAGCCATGACTCTGTAGTGTAGATGTACCTTTATACACATGTGAGTATACCTAACTCACGCTAGCAGTCCCAATCCAACTGTACTTGTAGGTGTGTTCCTTACTCATGCTTGGAGTCCCATTTTCCTACCGGACAGGGATACTGAGAGGCTAAATCCATTGCTAATAGAGTAAGATTTTGCCTTGGAAGTAGCTGGGGCCACACAACTACCTAGAGAGATTTCAGATACACCATTGCATTATTGTAACGTAACATTTCTATACTCTACCGTTTTCTCTCAGAAGATCTCAAAGCACTTCTCCAAAATGGATGACTATCATTATCCTCATGGTACAGATGGGGAATTTAAGACACAAAGAAGGGAAGTGACTTGCGTAAAGTCCCTCAGTGAATGAGTCAGTAGAGTCAGGAATAAATCTGAACACCCTTGACTCCAACTTAACACTAGCCTTCAGAAAGCACTGCCCCCAAACTTCGATGATATGGGCTAAATAGCACCTGGGTTGAAAACACATTAGCTCTGGCATTTTGTTTTGCAAAACTGAAACACGGCTTCCATCCCTGGCCCAAGTCGGCTTTATAAATTCAGGCTATGGTTTTCAAAGCCTCAGAAAGATAAACCAAACTGAGTTTGAATTGTCTTCTCTTTTAGACTAGGGTTAAAAAAGAAAGGAAACAGGAAAAAAGTCAAGTCAAGTCTCCATGAGAGAGCACAGTCTGTGTGACTCCTCTGTGACATGCTACATTTATTTTGCCACACAAGTGACATCTATTCCGGACAACAGACAGCGCAGTACACAGTCATAATACTTACATAGCCATAATTCACCACGGTGGCTAAAGTGTTAGATAGGTAGAAAGATAGATCGATAGATGGATATATAGATAGATTGGAGACTCAGGGACTCTTGGCTATCTATCTATTTCAAATGCTAACACAGAAATCACTATACATGACAATAAGACACAGTCAGCTCCAACAAACTTAATGCTAATCAGCTCCATCGATATCTCAGGGATGGCCAATGCACTCTTCAAAGGATGTTAATGGCATAATCTCCCTTTTACAGATGGGAAAAATGCCCCAAACCATTTTCCCCAACAATTTTCATCCCACATTGCCTGGGTTTTGGCATTTTTTCATCCCAGGGGGAGCTGTGCCCAGTTCTTCGCATTACTGTCCTTTTTTTAGTTGACACACAGGAAATGACACTCCTTCTACTCCACATTGGGTCTCACCCACTCCTCCTCCATTTGCTCCCAGCAGATAGGACCTTGCACTCCCCCAACAAGCAGAGCAAAGACCCAATTAGCTAATATGCCACCAGGCTTGAGGTGGGGAATTCTCACTGGCTCCGACTCTCATGTGTGGCCATATATGGACTGGGCACAGAGCAGCTTTTGGTATCAAAGGAAAACATGCCAAGTTCACAGAGTTTTTGGGATTGTTCTGCACCCTCCAGGTCACTACAGAAACCTCAAATACTCTTCAACCCATCCGGATCCTACAGATCTGGAACCAATCAAGGTAGAATTCCTGGTTTCAGAGGGTGAGAGAACATTTTCTTTCTTTCTTGACAGATTTTATAGTCCTGTTAAAATGTCAACTTCGTAGATAGTGAGACAGAGAGATTTTATTCTTATTTTACAGATACAGAAACAGGGAATCAGAGATGAAATGGGTTAATCCATTCAATTTCAGTTTTATCTCCAAGTAAAGTTGGTTCCCAATTTACTAGGATTCCATGGTGTGCTTGCAAAAGGGAAAGAATGGTAGCATTCAAGCCAGGAACAGGAGTACTTAGATTTTAATTTACGAGAGGCAGAAATGGTCTGGGTCAGTGCTCAAAACAAACATTTTATGTGTACCAAGACCCTAGACATCATATGGAGCTTGGTCTTTCTTATGGCTTTAATGTTTCAAGTTCTGATTCTCATCACACACTGAGCGTGAAGACAGAAATTAACCCCAGGGAAATTAATATTCTGAAAACGGCATATGAATTGCTCTATTCTGATCTCATTTACATTGTGTTTAAATGGATGTACCACACATGACCTCAGAGAAATGACTCCAGATTTACTTCAGTTTAAGAGAAAGGATAGCCATGCCCTAAGTACTTATAGTTTGACAAAGACAATTTGGAGTCTGTTAATATATCCATTATAGCCAAGTGCCAACTTTGTTACAGATAAGGTTGAGCCTCCCTTTATTTTTAAATGTCATCTTTAAGAAATTATCAAAAATCTGCACATCTACTCCAATTGGCTTCAATTTCTTCGTGTCTTGTCTGGGTGCTCTGTAGTGTTAGTGGTCAAAACTTGTAGTCATTTGAGCGAGGAGTTCCTGAAGCACAGCCCTGTAAACACAGCATTGTATGAAACCTTCTCATTCTTCTAATATGCAGACACCTGGAGGGTCAAACTATAGCTCTGATCATCTAAAATCAGCCATCCATCCTTTGCCTCAGCTATTGCATGGCACCGTCTGCCCCTTTGGGGATGCAATGCTGGAAAAGGTTTTGGAAGGAAAGAGAAAATATCTCCAAGGTGGCATGTGCTGAAGAGATTGAAGTGCCCATCTGCAGCAAAGTCTAGGGCTCTGTTGAAACATGAGGGCTTTCAGGGAGCTTGCTGTCACAGTTCCAGGATGAGTTAAAGTATATACCGTGGTCACTGAAGTTGAGAGTAAACTCCTATGTTGGGAGTTAGAGCCCTGTGCTTGGTGGTTTCAAGAGGATCTGACTTGCGCACGTTGGTTTGCATTTTGCAGGAGCTACTTTTAGATGTTTTACCCTTATCCCAAGATTTCTGGTTTAAGGACAATATTTTAAAGTGCTATAAACCACTTCATGATCGATTTTACTTACGCAGCATTGTCAAGGAAGTCAGCATTGAGTTAATAGAGGGAAGCTGAAAGACAGGACAATGTGATCTGGTTCCTGAACCATGGATCTGAGTGTGATGAAAGGAAAGAAAGTCACAGGGTAAATTGGTCATTTCCTGGTTTTCAGAGGTTTAAGTTTAACCATTCTCCATGTTCTGCAAGGGTAAAAAGGAGCCATTGGGCAACTTTAATTCTATATTAATAAAGTTCGGGGGCATTTAATTCTATATTAACCTATGGCTGGATTTTTAGGGTTAGACACTCAATTTAAATTCAGTTTGCATCCAGCTCCATGTAGACTAAAAACCAACCAACAAACAAAACTGAACTAAATCATACAGATTTCTTTTTAAAGTGTACAAGCAAGAAGACCAGTCATCTTTCAAGTGTATGATCTAGAGGCCGTACAGAGTGAGAAATGCTTTGGATCTGTACTTCTTTGCCAGTTTTACACTGGTGAAACCAGTGAAAGGGAAGGGCAAAAAAGATAGATTGGAAAAGGGTTGGGATTGAAGAGGTGAGAAGTGAGAGGCTATAAAGGTTAGTAGGGGATGAAGAGAGAGGTTCAAGGGTAGATTAAGAAGGGCAGAAACAGAATTAGATGCATAAAAGAGGAGGAAAGGAAGAGAAAGAAATCAGGACTGAGAGCACTGAAGTGACTGGAGCACGACTGCTATAAATCTGGAGTAAGTGTGATGTAGCACACTGACTGAAAATGCTCCACCCATGTGCTTACTTAGTTTATTGTTCAAATTGCGATGTAGCGGGAAATACAGTGAAAGAGCCTGTATTCTTAACTGACAAATCTACGTCGTTCCACTGCCTAGCCCCAATGTGAGCTGAGAGTTGGGGAAACAGTGTTATACCTTCACTTTAGCAAAGTTTTTGATACTGTCTCTCACGGTATTCTTATCAGCAAGTTAAAGAAGTATGGGTTGGATGAATGGACTATAAAATGGATAGAGAACTGGCTAGAGCATAGGGCTCAACAAGTAGTGATCAATGGCTCCATGTCTAGCTGGCAACCAGTCACAAGCGGAGTGCCCCAGGGGTCGGTCCTGGGGCCGGTTTTGTTCAACATCTTCATTAATGATCTGGAAGATGGGGTAGATTGCACCCTTAGCAAGTTTGTGGATGACACTATGCTGGGGGGAGTGGTAGATATCCTGGAAGGTAAGGATAGGATACAGAAACTGGAGGATTGGGCCAAAATAAATCTAATGAGGTTCAACAAAGAAAAGTGCAGAGTCCTCCACTTAGGAAGGAAGAATCCCATGCACAGCTATAGACTGGGGACCGACGAGCTAGGCAGCAGTTCTGCAGAAAAGGACCTGGGGGTAACAGTGGATAAAAAGCTGGATATGAGTTAGCAGTGTGCTCTGGGTGTCAAGAAGGCTAATAGCATATTGGGCTGCATTAGATGGGGCATTGCCAGCAGGTCGCGGGAAGTAATTATTCCCCTCTATTCGGTATTGGTAAGGTTGCATTTAGAGTATTGTGTCCAGTTTTGGGCCCCCCATTACAAAAAGGATGTAGACAAGTTGGAGAGAATCCAGCGGAGGGCAACAAAAATGATGAGGGGGCTAGAGCACAGGACTTATGAGGAGAGTGTAGCCGGGAGGGATGGCTCCCCTCTGAGAGAGACCCAGAGGGAGAGCCAAACCCACCCTTGCTGCTAGAGCCCAAGAGAAGATCACCTGACTGGAAACAGGGAGGCGGGGCCAGGCCATTAGAAGTGAGGCGGACACCACCTGACTGGAAGCCGGGAGGCGGGGCCAGGCCTTAAAACACCGGCCTGGGAGCTCAGTCAGGCAGGGATGGCTGAGGGAGAAGGATGCCTCTCCCTGGAGGCTCCACGCTAGAGCCGGGCCCGAAACCCCCACTGAAAGGGAAAGGCCAGTCTCCACCCCAGACTGGGGGCTGACGGAGAGCCTGCCTGAGTCCCCCGTTGCCGGGGAATCGGACGAGAACCCACCGGAGTCACCCGCTGCCCGGGAGCCAGACGAGGATCCGCCCAGGCCGTCTGCTGCCAGGGAACCCATCAAGGATCGACCCGAGCAGCACCGAGCCTGGGACTCGGAGACCCTACCGGCCCTACCGGCGGCCTGGGGGCCACATGACCTGGAGGAACTCCCATCCGAGGAGGAACCCATGGAGTTGCCCGAGCTGCCACCAGTGGACGAAGAGGGCCTGATCGGACTACCACATCCCAGCGGCCTGGAGGAATCAGGTACCTGTGGGTACGGGGAGGAAGAAGCCCAGGGACAGCCCTAAACAGAGGCTGAGTACGGGACCTGGTTGGCGTGTTGCGGCCGGAGCCCCGCCAATGCAGTGACAGGCACCCCTGCCACTGCTAGGGCCCTGGGCTGGGACGCAGTGGAGAAGGGTGGGCCTGCGTCCCCCTCCCCCCTTCCCGAGCCACCCCGGGAGACCCTTACCCTCTGCACCGTCCCAAACGCTAGAGTGTGTGTTGCCTCACCAGCCCTGCCTATGGGCCGGGCACTAGACTGCTGTTTCCCAGCCCTGCCTACGGGCCGAGCGCTGGACTGCTTGTTTCCCAGCCCTGCCTAGGGGCCAGGCATTAGACTATTGGCTCACCCGCCGTGCCTAGGGGCCGGGGCAATGGACTATTGGCTCGCCTGCCCTGCCTAGGGGCCGGGGCGACGGACTATTGGCTCGCCCGCCCTGCCCAGGGGCCGGGGCGATGGACTATTGGCTCGCCCACCCTGCCTAGGGGCCGGGGCGATGGACTAGACTCCCACACCGGAGAAAGTCAGGAAGAGTGGTTCCCCTCCAGAAAGGACTCGGAGGGGAAACCCCGATGCAGCCCCCAGAAGGGCACGTTTACAGAGAGGCTGAAGGAACTAGGCTTGTTCAGTCTACAGAAGAGAAGAATGAGGGGGGATTTGATAGCAGCCTTTAACTACCTGAAAGGGGGTTCCAGGGAGGATGGAGCTAGGCTGTTCTCGGTGGTGGCAGATGACAGAACAAGGAGCAACAGTCTCAAATTGCAGTGGGGGAGGTGTAGGTTGGATATTAGGAAAAAGTTTTTCACTAGGAGGGTGGTGAATCACTGGAATGGGTTACCTAGGGAGGTGGTGGAATCTCCATCTTTAGAGGTGTTTAAGCTGCGGCTTGACAAAACCCTTGCTGGGATTATTTAGCTGAGGTTAGTCCTGCTCTGAGCAGGGGGTTGGACTAGATGACCTCCTGAGATCCCTTCCAACTTTATGGTTCTATGATTCTATGATTCTATCTCAATTTGCTTTCCTGCTTCATTATGACTGTTGATATTTCAAAGGACTTGAATTGGGAGCATATTAGCTACAGTTACGTTTACAACAAGTGGGAGATCCCCGAGTTCGTCGTTTTTAGATGCAAAGCAGTGATTTGCTGCTTGGAGCTCAAGGAGCATTTGATCATGTTCTGAGTAAAGTCCTCAAGATTTGGTGCCTCGCCTCAAATGAATGGGTAAGCAACAGCAGGTGTATGAATTGCACAGGGCGTGACATTGGCTTTAGTGAGGTCTCTGAACGTGACTATTTCTTTTTTTATCGCTGCAGAGTACACCCGAGTGTGTATGAATTTAACTAGTTACCTTACAGGGTCTGATCCTATGAGTCACTGAGTATTCTCCTCTCCCAAGGAGCTAGAGAGATGGAGGGAGGGAGCCCAGGATTGTATTCCCCTCTTTTCAGCACTGGTGCAGCTACATTTGGAGTATTGTGTCCAACTTTGGGGACCCCACTACAGAAAGTATGTGGACAAGTTGGAGAGAGTCCAGCGGAGGGCAAGAAAAATGATGAGAGGGCTGGAGCACATGACTTATGAGGAGAGGCTGGGGGAACGAGGCTCGTTTAGGCTGAAGAAGAGAAGAGTGAAGGGACATTTGATAACAGCCTTTAACTACCTGAAAGGGGGCTCCAGGGAGGATGGAGCTAGGCTGTTCTCAATGGTGACAGGTGACAGAACTAGGAGCAACGGTCTCAAGCTGCAGTGGTGGAGGTGTAGGTTGGATATTAGGAAAAAGTTTTTCACAAGGAGGGTGGTGAAGCACTGGAATGGGTTACCTAGGGAGGTGGTGGAATCTCCATCCTTAGAGGTTTTTAAGGCCCGGCCTGACAAAGCCCTGGCTGGGATGATTTAGTCGGGGTTGGCCCTACTTTGTGCAGTGGGTGGGACTAGATACCTCCTGAGGTCCCTTCCAATCCTTATCTTCTGTGATTCTATGACTTTGTCAATAATGTTTATTGTCTTGGCACACGTTCCTCACCTAATGGTGACCTAGAACCCTGTGCCTAATGGTTCTCAGTTGTGTGTGCCGTGTTGCTGGAGCTCTCCACAGCAGACAAAATGGAGAAGCTCTCTCCAGTTTGGAATCAGCTGCTTTATCTTTAACCCCCTGCGGCAGACTGTTTGTGCTGCTGCAAACCAGGCTCCTGATCCTACTGACACCTCTGTGCGGGTAGAACCTAAACCCTTCCATTGACCCACAGAGAAGTCAATGGGGCCACTTGCACATCAGAACCTAAGTGCTAGGGATGGCTGCCATGTTTCCATCCAAACTGGTTTTGTTATCTGTTATCTGTTAAAACAGAGAGAAATAGCAAAATGGTCATTTTTTCAAAAACTTTTTCTTCCCTTTTTTTGCTAATGCAGATAATAAGGGTAAAAGAGCTTGAAAAATCAGAACCCCTCCACTCTCACTTATTTACTGTTCTCCCACCTCCTTCCCTGACATCAACCCCCTACCACCCACTCCTTTTATCATCCACTCCCTTTACCATCCACTCCACTTATCCCCTGCATATGATCCCCCACAGCTCCAAAGCCTTCCTCAATATTTCCCCCTCTCCTCCTTTGCCTGCAATCATTCAGGTGTCTTTTATTGTCATTATGAACATAGTTTGAGCACCTTCTGGATTTTTCTGCTGTATTCAGAGTATGTTTCCCCAAAATAAAAACAGACCAAAAGTCGTTGACAAAGGCAGAGTGTAGCAATATGCCTGCATTTAATTTTAGCTTTCTGCCAAGGGTAGTTTTTGAACTTAGGCCACTTGTTTTTGATATTGACTTGTGCAGCACACATGTTCCCTGGAACTACCCCATGAAATCTGGGTGACCAGCAAGCCCTGGGGCTAGTCTTTCTGCATGTGAACAGCCTAACCAACTGAGGCCATGAGCAGCAGGATCAAGCCCAGCCAGAGAGCTTAATTCTTTTTCAAATAATGTTTTCAATATTGTTTCACCAAAGAGGCTGTAGGTGACATGCACTAGATGCGGTAAAAATTGATTGATTGAGATCATTTGGGGCATGATCAGAGCCATGTTTTGACCCCCAGATGTGCAAAAAACAAAAACAAAACAAAAAAACCCAACACTATGAATAGATGCCAACCATCTGAAATGCTATTTTGTTTGGGGGCAGGGAGCTATGTCTTGGGTATCCCTTGCTCAAATGATGCTGAATTGAAATCACTAACCATAGCTTCATCCTCATGAGACACATCCAATGCAAAGTCAATGCAGGTAAGCGGACAGATTTAGAGTGCTTAGAATAATGACTAAACAGATTTAAATACAACAGAGCTAGCACTTCTCTATAGTATACTCTGGTGGGGAAGAGAAGCTCTTAGAGAAGAGAGTTTAAGCACACAAAATAAACGCACAACAAAGGGAATAGAAAAAAATTAAATTCTGGTATTTTACTGAATTTAAACCAGGTACATTTTGCAGGATTCTTTCACGTGTATCAGAGTTTCAGGTAAAAATAACCCTTCCAGAATCAAAAGCTGATTCTCCTTGGCCCTACATTAGTCTGAGAAAATGGGAATTTATTTCAGGAAGTGTCACTCCTGATTAACACCAGTGTGAGAGAGAAGAGAATCAACCCATTTACTCCTAGGCAGTTACTGCTGATTTACACGTGTGTATGTAAGAGAGGAAGGCACATTTAAACGAATGGAGTCATAAACCTGAAGTAATTACATTTTCTGTAAAAATAGTTTCCTGCCCAGTATTCTTCTTAGGGTGCCTTTCACCTCCTTGTTCCTCATGCTGTAGATGATGGTGTTTAACATGGGGGTGATGACCGTGTAGGAGAGAGAGAGCAGCTTCTTGGTTTCTGGGAAGTAGCTGGATTTGGGGTGGAAGTAGGTCGAACAGGCTGTGCCTTAGAAGAGTGTCACCACCACCAGGTGAGAGGAGCAGGTGAAGAGGGCTTTGTGTCTGCTCTCTTCTGAGGGCATTCTCAGGATGGTGGTGATGATCTGCATGTAGGAGACCAGGATCAGGAGGAAGGGGAACATAACAAAAATACAGTTGCTGTGAGGGCCTCGATTTTGATCAAATAGGTGTCAGTACAGGCCAGCTCCAACATGTGGGGAGCATCACAGAAGAAGTGGTTGACTTCATTTGGTCTCTGCAGACTGAATATGGTCATCTGCACAGTGGCAACCGGAAAGCCGGAGAACCATGAGGCTCTGGACAACTGGAAGCAAGCCCTTCTATTCTGCACTCAGCTGTTCCACTGAGCTGGCAGTGATATTTTCTATCAAGAGATTTATGAACATCTTCGGGACAATGACCAAATTGAAACCGATCTCTAAAGAGGCCAAGTTCCGGAGGAGGAAGTACATGGGGCTATGGAGAGCGTGGTACAAGGATATGACTAGGATAATGAGCAGGCTTCCTGTCAGGATTATGGTATAAACAACAAGGAAGACCAGGAACAATGGAACCTGCAGATTGGGGTGATTGGAAAATCCCACGAGGATGAATTCTGTGACCATAGTATGATTCCGTATACTCATGATGTTTCTTCAGTGTGTTTCATCTGGAAGACATATGCATATGCATATGCATATAATGCATTCTTGGTGGGGAATTTATGTGATCATTTTTATCCATCAACTATCCATTTATTTGGGAATATATATTTTAATCGGTTCTGGATAGATAGATAGATCTGTATCTTTTGTGAGATAGTGAGGGCAGAGGGCAGTAGGAGAGTGCAGGAAGGGAGGTATGTGAGCCCAAGAATGCTCAGGGTTCTGTTCCCTGCAGATTAGCTAGGTGCCATTAGGGGGCAATTAGGGGCAGCTGGGGCCAGTGAAGGATCAGCCAGGAGCCTCATAAAAGCCCTCTGCCCCAAACAGTCAGAGCATAAGCAGGAGGAGTGTGCTGTGCTGTGCTGTGCTGTGCTGTGCTGTGCTGTGCTGTGCTGTGCTGTGCTGTGCTGTGCTGTGCTGTGCTGTGCTGTGCTGTGCATCGGAGGGACGTGGATCGGATTGAAGTGAAGGGGAGTGGTGAAGTGAAGGTGGAGGAACAGAACGGAGTGCAGAGGCCGGTGGACAAACGGAGGTATCCGGCTCAAGGAGCCAGGAGGAGGGGGAAGAGTAGCCCAGGGGAAGACAGTGCAGCTGGGAACACGGTGCCAGCAGCACATAGCTGCCTCTCCTAGGGCCCCTGGACTGGGACCCGGAGGAGCGGGTGGGCCCGGGTCCCTACCCCCCTCCTTAGGGAAGACGGGGGGACTGGACACGTCTGGCCCACTAGAGACAGTACAAGCGTGGGACCCACCAGAGGGGAGCTGACGGCTGCCACACGTGGTGTCAGGAGTGGGATCCTCACGCAGTGGACTTAACTCAGGGCGGTCCTAACCCACCCCACCCCACCCTCCTTCTAAGATGGAGGACGTGGTCAAAGCCCTGGTACAGGCCACAGCCGCCCAGCAAGAAGCTACCCGGGTCCAGGCATCTGCCCAGCAGGAAGCTGTACGGGTACAGCAAGAGACCAACCGCCTGCTGATGAACCAGGCTGCCCAGGACCGCGCCCTACTTCAGGAGGTGGTAGGCCAATTGAAAGTCCTGGTGGGGCAAGGCGGCAGCCAGGGTGGAGTACAGACTATACGGGCCAGCCACTATCTTCAAAAGATGACCCGGGAGGATGATGTAGAAGCCTACCTCCTGGCTTTTGAAAGGACAGCCCAGCGGGAGGCCTGGCCCCGGGATCAATGGGCCAGTATCCTAGCCCCGTTCCTGGGAGGGGAGGCCCAGAAGGCCTATTATGATATGGCGGCAGAAGCTGCTGCAGACTACCTTCAGTTGAAGGCTGAAATCCTGGCCAGGGCCGGAGTGACAGTAGCAGTACGGGCCCAGCGGTTTCACGAATGGAGATACAGGGAAGACCGGGCCCCACGGTCGCAGCTGTTTGACCTGATCCACCTGACCCGGAAGACACCGGAAGTCCAAGAGGGAAAGGAGGGCGGACAAAAGGTTGGGAACCCGAATACTGGCTGGGAACCAGAAAGCAGCCCTGGTCAGCACGCGAACCCGTTCAGGAAGCCAGGAGGCCACTCAAGCTAGTGAGGACCCAGGGACGGTCCCCAGTACTAGCGGGGGCAACCCTGGGGGTGAAGGTGAGGTTGAGCCCCTAGAGGTAGGGCGGTTGGGACCCCTACGGGGAAGATTTGGACAGGATCAGGCCCAGGACCCGCTATACCTGAACGTGAGGGAGGAGGTAGCAGAGGTTGACGGCGTTCCCGTGGAGGGGAAGACCAAGGGCCCAGGACCCTATTACGTCCTGAAGCGTGACCTGCTGTACCGTGTGGCCCCAATACGCGGGGAGGAAGTGGAGCAACTCTTGGTGCCCCGGAAGCACGTGAGGGCCGTTCTGGAGTTGGCCCATAGCCACTTATTCGGAGGACACTTGGGAGCAGATAAGACTCTGGACCGGATCCTAAGGAGGTTTTACTGGCCAGGAATACGGGCAGAGGTTCAGCGCTTCTGCGCCTCCTGCCCAGAGTGTCAGCTGCACAGTCCGCGACCCCACTTGAGGGCTCCCTTAGTGCCCTTGCCAGTTATCGAGGTTCCGTTCGAGAGGATAGCTATGGACCTGGTGGGGCCACTGGAACGGTCGGCGCGGGGCCACCGAAGTGTTCTGGTCATTCTGGATTATGCCACACGATACCCTGAGGCCATTCCGCTAAGAAACCCCACGTCCAAGGCAATCGCGAAGGAACTGCTCCAGGTCTTCGCCAGAGTGGGCATCCCTAAAGAAATCCTGACGGACCAAGGAACTCCCTTCATGTCCAAGCTAATGAAGGACCTATGCACCCTGCTCCGTATCCAGGCCCTGCGGACCTCCATATACCATCCACAAACAGATGGCCTAGTTGAGAGGTTTAATCGAACCCTCAAGAGCATGGTACGAAAGGTGGTGGCACAAGACGGGAAGGATTGGGACACCTTACTACCATACTTGATGTTCGCAATACGGGAGGTCCCCCAGGCGTCCACTGGATTCTCCCCATTCGAGCTATTATACGGCCGCCATCCGCGGGGTATATTAGACATTGCCAAAGAGGATTGGGAGGAACAGCTTAACCCAGGGAAGAATGTAATTGAACATGTAGCACAGATGCGGGAACGGATAGCCCGGGTGACCCCCATAGTGCGGGAACACCTGGAGAAAGCCCAGGAGGCCCAGCGGACCTACTACAACCGACGGGCAAAGGCCCGGAGATTTCATCCCGGAGAGCGGGTGACGGTGCTGGTGCCGACGGCGGAGAGCAAGCTCCTGGCCAGTTGGCAAGGACCATACGAGGTCGTGGAAGCTGTCAGGGAGGTAAATTATAAGGTGAGGCAACCGGACCGCCGAAAGCCGATACAACTCTATCACGTGAACTTGCTGAAGCCCTGGCGAGACCGGGAGGCATATCTGGTTGCCCGAGAAGCGCCCCCCCAGTCGGGCGTTCCACAAGGGGAGGTGGGGATATCCCCCGAGCTAACCCCGGAGCAGCGGATGGAGGTCATCGACATGATCCGACGGAACCAGGATGTGTTCTCTAAGCGGCCTGGACGTACGGCGGCGGTTGAACACCACATCGTCACTACCCCTGGCATGCGGGTGACGATAAAGCCGTACCGGATACCCGAGGCCAAAAGGGAAGAAATTCGAACCGAAGTGAGGAGGATGCTGGAACTTGGAGTTATCGAGGAGTCCCATAGCCAGTGGTCCAGCCCGATTGTCCTGGTCCCAAAGCCCGACGGAACTCTGAGATTTTGCAACGACTTCAGGAAGTTGAACGAGATCTCGAAGTTCGATGCCTACCCAATTCCACGCATCGATGAGCTAGTGGACCAGTTGGGCAAGGCTCGATATCTGACCACCTTGGACTTGACCAAGGGCTATTGGCAGATCCCCCTCGCTGAGGATGCCAAGGAAAAGACTGCCTTCTCCACGCCTGATGGCCTGTTCCAGTATGTCGTCCTCCCCTTTGGTCTCCATGGCGCTCCCGCGACGTTCCAAAGGCTGATGGACAAATTACTGAGACCCCACGCCCAGTATGCTGCGGCCTATCTTGATGACGTGGTCATCCATAGCCCTGACTGGGAGACGCACCTGGGGAGAGTAGAGGCGGTGCTAGACACCCTCCGTCGCGCTGGCCTCACCGCAAACCCTCTCAAGTGCGCAATAGGGCTGGCCGAGGCCAAGTATCTGGGGTATGTGGTAGGAAGAGGGCTGGTCAAACCCCAGTGGGACAAGATAGAGGCCATCCAGGCCTGGCCCCGTCCAGTCCGCAAGAAACAGGTCAGGGCATTCTTAGGAATAGTGGGGTACTATAGGAGATTTATCCCCCACTTTGCCACTAGGGCAGGGCCTCTGACTGACCTGATAAGAGCACGGGGCCCAGATATAGTGAAGTGGACCACGAAGGCTGAGGATGCATTTGCTGATTTGAGGACGGCTCTTTGTAGTCGCCCAGTGCTCATAACCCCAGATTTTGGGAGGGAGTTCATCCTCCAAACTGATGCGTCAGAGACAGAACTAGGGGCTGTCCTCTCCCAGATGATAGCTGAAGAGGAGCACCCAGTCCTATATCTCAGCCGGAAACTCCTCCCCAGAGAGCAGAGGTATGCGGTGGTTGAAAAAGAGTGCCTGGCAGTTAAATGGGCCATGGAAACCCTCCGCTACTATCTACTGGGGAGGAAATTCACCCTGGTGACCGACCATGCCCCGCTCCGGTGGATGCACCTTAACAAAGAGAAGAATGCCAGAGTGACCAGATGGTTCCTCTCCCTACAGCCTTTCCACTTTCAGATACGACATAGGGCCGGCAACCTCCACGGCAACGCTGACGCCCTGTCACGCCAGCACTGCCTCGCGTCCCAGGTAGCCCAACCCCGTGGTGTTGAGCAGGGGGGGAGGATGTGTGAGATAGTGAGGGCAGAGGGCAGTAGGAGAGTGCAGGAAGGGAGGTATGTGAGCCCAAGAATGCTCAGGGTTCTTTTCCCTGCAGATTAGCTAGGTGCCATTAGGGGGCAATTAGGGGCAGCTGGGGCCAGTGAAGGATCAGCCAGGAGCCTCATAAAAGCCCTCCGCCCCAAACAGTCAGAGCACAAGCAGGAGGAGTGTGCTGTGCTGTGCTGTGCTGTGCTGTGCTGTGCTGTGCTGTGCTGTGCTGTGCTGTGCTGTGCTGTGCTGTGCATCGGAGGGACGTGGATCGGATTGAAGTGAAGGGGAGTGGTGAAGTGAAGGTGGAGGAACAGAACGGAGTGCAGAGGCCGGTGGACAAGCGGAGGTATCCGGCTCAAGGAGCCAGGAGGAGGGGGAAGAGTAGCCCAGGGGAAGACAGTGCAGCTGGGAACACGGTGCCAGCAGCACATAGCTGCCTCTCCTAGGGCCCCTGGGCTGGGACCCGGAGGAGCGGGTGAGCCCGGGTCCCTACCCCCCTCCTTAGGGAAGACGGGGGGACTGGACACGTCTGGCCCACTAGAGACAGTACAAGCGTGGGACCCACCAGAGGGGAGCTGACGGCTGCCACACTTTATATTACTATTTGAATCCCTCTCTCTTTGATAATCTTGTTTCTCTATCTAGAACAAAGACAGAGAGAATATATTTGAAGATGGCTATAATAGTGAAATATTTATATCTGGTATCATTTGTATCGATATCATGAATATATATCACTATTTGACTCTCTCTTTCTCAATGGCCAAATAATGACATAGATTAATTTATCTCTATCTCTTTCTGTCCCTCTCCCTCTCTTCACCATGACAAGATCTGTCTCTCTACTCCACCTTCACCATGACAAGTTCTGAGACTCTGTAGATGGCCACTCAAAATTCTTCACATTTTTCTCCATCAAGTAAAGTTTTATCCTTTCACGTATCATATTTTATGCTATTTCACCAGTTCTAATATGTAGGGGTTGGCTGCCTGACAAAATATATGATCAGAACTGTCCACGATCTAACTTTGTCTGCTTGTAATATGCTTGCTTTCAAAGTGCCTCTTGGGGGACAGCCACACAATGCTTCTTGTATTAATATTTTGGGGGTGGGGTATAGGGAAGAACAGTCATTAGCTCTTCCATGCAGAGCCGGCACTAGGCACAAGCAAACTAACCAATTGCCTAGGGCCCCAAGAAGCTCAGGGGGGGCCTCATTCACTCATTAAAAGAACTTGCCAGTTTTAGTAGTGTGTGTGTGTAGGGAGGTGGGGAGCAAAATATTCCTGCTTTGGGCCCCCAACAGACTAGCACTGGTTTTGGTTCTGAGGCAGACGGAATGTGATGGGGATGTTCAGGAAAGGAAACCAGCTGGGAGAAGGGGAAAGGTGGCATGTAATCGGAAGCCTCTCTTCTGGATAAGAACCTTGTGAGGACATTCAATCAAAATGATGTCTGACATAGCGTGTAGCCGTGACCTGCTCCCTTATTTAGGGCTTAATCCTTTAGCTGCTTGGAAGTCTCAGTTCCTACTGATATCAGTTAGACTCTGAGGGCCAAACTACAGTTAATATGTGTTACCAGATTTGCCCATCACCTTGGGATATGCTCATTTATTAGGGTCACCTTCCTGGAAGAGGGTGTGATTCTAGGGGTGTGATTGGGGTTACCTTCTTGGAAGGGGGTGTGATTCTACTAATGTATTGCTTGTGTTACTTGTGTGTTCATATGACAACAAGTTCCCTCCCAATGGAGCTATCATGCAGGACGTAAGGTTTCAGGGCTGGGTTCCTCCAGCACCAGACAAAAATAAACCCCCCACAGGTATACATACACACATTCCAGATTAACTGAGTGCGTCTGAGCGGACCGAGCTATCAGCACGCTCAGCTGATCCCTTATATGTCCCTGAACTCAGCAGGCTGGGTGACACAGCACTTTCAGCGGCAACCCTTATATGCCCCTTTGCAACGCACCAGAATAGAGCACACTTCTTGAGCAGGCTAGGTCCAAACAGTACTTTCAGCCGCCATCCTTATTTGCCCCTGGACTCCATAGGCTAGGCAGAGCAGCACTTCTCAGCTGTCCCCTTCATATGGCCCTTTGCACCATAATTGTTCTATCAGTAACCCCCTTGATGAGCAAACCCCATAGGATTTTTGGGCACTCCAGAGATCTTTGACTTAGGTAAAAGAAGCATTGCTGCAGAGCAAGATAGGGAAGCCACGAACACAAAGGAGGAAATGAAGTTTGGAGAGAGAAAGACTGGGAACCAGCGTGATTATAACAGTTATTTTATTGCCAGGCATATAAAACTTATGATACTAATAGTAATACCATACAAGGAGAGAAAACAATCACATGCTTACAATACTGAACAATTACAGTTGGGGTATTGGAGAAAGCTAGCCCAGGTTTGATTACAAAGTAGAAAGTTATACCTGGACTAAGAGAGAGAGAGATAGTGTTGGGAGAAGGGGAAATGGGGGGGGGGGGGCTCACCACTCCATGCAGCTCAGAGGTTCCTAGGAGACAGGCTGGTCAGCTTAGGATCTGCAGCACTGGAGACAGGCAGAGCCCCCGACACAACCAGTCAGAAAGAGGGGAAGTTCCAGTGGGACTGATGCAGAATTTGGATCCAAGCATCAGACCAGGGGTTTGAACTTCAGTAGGGGGGTTGTAGAGACTAGGTTTGTTTATGGATTAACAATTTCTGGACAAAAGGAGCTGATCCTTCCTGGCTATGGGCAGTTTTCCTTGAGAGAGAACTCACAGTGCAACCAGGCATATTCAGTGTTTTACATATCAATAACTAGAATGGTCTGATAACTGCGGAGCTGGGTGTGTACAGGTGTGAGTTCATTTACATCAAGAGCAGAGATTTCTCAAGATGCAGTGCATCCCTGCTTTGGCAATCCCAGAGTTCAGTACGTGTTCCATCTTTGATGTAGATGAGGCATGGGGAGTTGTATCACCCTTGATGGGAGGGTTTTAGTTGTGTCCACTGCCTTTTCCTATTGAGATGCCTTTGGTTTCTGGTTCAAGCAGGGGCTGTGGAGGGATATTCAGGTGAGCCAGAGAGAATTGGGGTTTGTTCCTTGGTTCCCCAAGAACACAGAGCTGCCAAGTAACAAGTGACCATGGAAGCATGGAGTTTAGAGACCTGAGATTATAAAATCAATATTTCTTGCCACCTCCCAGGAAAGATCCAGCCTTTTGGAAAGAATACAAATATCCACCTATTTCTGAATGCAAAACTATCTAGAAGATTGTTTTTCCCAATCCTCTCATAGCATGATTGGCTCCCTAAGCATGTAATAAGGTATCATTCCAGTTTATCACTAGTGTGAATAATTTTGTGTCACCAAAGCTTTGTTGTCCATGAGGCTCAAATGTTAAATATTTGGGGCTCACAGAAGTGTATTTTGGAAAAAGACGTTTTTGTGTTTGTTTGTCACTTGGTCTGTGGCAAAAATATTGAGGACAGGGATGTAATCGCATTGCTGAACGCTTTGAAGGATAACTGTCTAATCTGAACACTGGCTGTAACAAAGGGACAGACCTCAATCTTATCACACTGTGATTTGACTCTGAATTATTTAAGGAACATTTGTAACTGAAATCACAGGTTTAATAATTATTACTGTCTATTTGCTGCTCTCTGTGATCAGCTGCCATCGAGAGATCATGAGGAAAGAGACATATAACATTGGCCACATTAAGCTTTGCTACCCCAATGCCCAGTATACAGTATAGCCACCCCTCCCCATTGCTGATGGTCCGTTGCTCCGAGTGGCCGTTTGCCCAGGAATATTGTTGCCTGTGCAGCTGGCCCTGTGCAAAAACAAACAGCACACAGCGGAGAAAAATCAAACCCCAAAACACTATTTTGGGCTGTATTAGCAGGAATCTTGTGAGCAAGACACAGTAAGCAATTATTTCTCTCTATACCACACAGAAAGGCCTCAGTTGTGGGTCGTGTGTCCAGTTCTGGGCACATATTTGAGGAAAGAAGTGGATAAATTGGGGAAAATCCAGAGGAGAGCAACACATACGATTAAACCTCTAGGCAGCATGAGCTATGCGGGGAAGTTGAACAATTAGGGGTTATTTAGTCTGCAGAGGAGAAGACTGGAGGGGCTAGGGGACATGGGAAGAGGTTTCAAGCACATAAAAGGTTGTTACAAGGAGGAGGGTGAAAAGCTGTTCTCCTTCACCTCTGAGGCCAGGACAAGCAGCAATGGGTTTAGGTTGCAGGAAGGGCAGTTTAAGTTGGACATTAGGGAAAACTTCCTGAGTGTCAGGGCAGTGAAGCACTGGAATAAATTGCCTAGGGGGACTGTGCAATCTCCGTCACTGGCAGTTGCTAAGAACAGGTTAGAGCAACGCCCATCAGGGATGGTCTAGTCAATAGTTAGTCCTGCCCTGAGTGCAGGGCATGGACTAGCTGACCTGCTAAGGTCTCTGCCAGTCCTCCCTACAATGGCTAGTGTGGACACAGATTGCCGATATGTCGTTTGTTCCCCTTCCTGTGTAGGAATGAACTATACTACCAAAAGCACCTTTACCTCAGTAGAACTGCATCCACAAGGAGGACTCACAATAGCCTCTCACCTCAATTTCCCTCCTTTGTTCCCCCTATAATGGAGGAATTCTCCCCGTCTCAGGGATTTTCCTCTCTCACTCTCCCAAGTTTCACTTCAGCCTCCTGAGTTTGCCTCTCACCCTGGCCACATCTGCCCTTGATTGGAAATTGCCTGATTTCCCCTTAGCGGGGGTTCCTTCTCTAATCGGAGGTGGGAGGGCCACAGGCTCTCCGGCCAAAGGGCATGTGGCCCTGCCACAGGAAGGTATAGGCTAGTACAGTTAAAGGGGATGCAACATCTCTGGGAAGACCAGCCTTGACACGTGTATTCCTCACAGGAGACATGAATTGAGCAGATAATGGGAGGTTTGACAATGAAGATGACAAAGAGAAGATGTAGTTTAGTTCTTTTATTGCACTAGGCTTTTGGTAACAGATACAGAGTTATTGGTTTTTCCTAGAAAATGGTAAAACCTGAGAAGGAGCTGGTGGAAAACATCCCCTGGGGGGCGGAGGGTGAGAATTCTCAGGATACTGGTTGGGCTATAAATGTACAGGCTGGGTTTTCCCGTAAGAGATGATGTTAAGCACCTAAATCCCATGGCCAGTGAATGGGAGTTGGGCATGTAACACTTAAGTGCCATTGTCAGTTACAAGTGGACACAGCGTAGGAGACTTTGTTCCGAACTAGGACTCTGGAGGGTTAGTTTCCAAGCTATTCTCTGCCCTTCGCCCATTGAGAACTCCAGGCAGGCAACTGCAACTCTTTCTGCCTTAGTTTCCCCAGATGTAATACGACCATAAAAATGTGGGCCTAAGGCTGGATTCACAAAGCTACTGCTTTAGGCACCTGAATCCCAGAATACATCCCTCCTTGTATTCACAAACACTCTGCTGTAGGTGCCTTTATCCATGCTCTCTGTAGCCTCCCATCAGACAGCCAAGGGCCCAGGTCAATGCTGGCATTCCCCTGCATGACTCGTCCGCAGGGCCCGAGCTGGCAGGCAGGGTGCCCAGATCCTTTTGAAAAATCTCACTGGGCACCCAAGCATCTTGAGAAACTGGCCCTATGTCATTGTTCAGAATGGGCCAGTAATAGGCCTGCACTGGGCCCTGCAGCACAGGTTAGACGGTTTCCTTCTGATTCCTGTCCCTTTGGAAAGAAGTTGGGGATGAAATACACTACAAGAAAGAAAAATTAATTACACAATTTCCTAACACTGGAGTCCCAGGCTGACATTGCAACAATATATTTATATAATGTAGGCATCATAGATTTATGTGTGTGTGTGTTTTTAAATCGCTCACCCTAAAAGGAACGGATGTTCAGCTTCCCAGCTGAGTCTGTTTTTCCTGCACAGTCTCACTCAGCACAATCCCCCATCATTGGCTGAACTCTGAGCAGCCACTAGTTCAACTCTCCCACCAGCCCAGTCGCACCTATCCGTGGTATCTGATAAAGGCCCTAACAAGAACGGGTCACAGGTTCCAAGAGTCTGTCCATCTCTACTTCCTCCCCTGGCTGTGACTCTAAGAGCATGATACAACCCAGTGACGCTTTGGTGCAGGCCCAAAAAGTAGCTTCAGGCATATCTATTTTATTTTAACTTAAGGCACCTGGTTGGCTACCATTGTCCTAACATGAATTTCCTGCAAGCTTTCCTCAGGGCCCCCTTCACCTCTTTGTTTCTCAGGGTGTAGATAAGGGGATTAACCAGGGGAGTCAGGACCGTGTAGACGACAGAGAGAACTTTCTTGATGTCTCTCAGAGTGTAGTCTGTGGGGAACATGTAGGCAATTATCAGAGTTCCATAATAAATGGACACCACGATGAGGTGGGAGGAGCAGGTGGAAAAGGCCTTTTGCCTCCCGGTGGTGGAAGGGATTCTCAGGATGGTGACAATGATGGAGATGTAGGACATCACAGTCAGTAGGAATGGGACCAGTGATAAAATGAAACAGAGTGTGAAGGCCAATATTTCCATCAGTCGAGGATCATTGCAAGAGAGTTTTATAAGGGGGATAAAATCGCAAAGGAAATGGTCAATACCATTGGGGCCACAGAAAGTTAACTGTGATATCGACAACGCAGATATGCTACTAGCTAGGAAGCCACCTACCCAAGAGCCACCTGCGAGCTGGAGGCAAGATGTGACACTCATACGGGCTGCATAGTGAAGTGGTTTGACTATGGCTAAATACCGATCGTAAGACATCACCGATAGGAGCAGGCATTCTGTAGCCAGCAGAGAACTAAAGAAATAATATTGTGTTATGCACTCACTGACTGAAATGGTTCTGTCCCCAGTCAGGAGACTGGCCAGCAGCCTGGGCAGGATGGTGGAGGTGTAGCAAGTCTCCAAGCAGGACAAGTTCCCCAGGAAGAAGTACATGGGGGTGCGAAGATGCTGATCGGTCACAACTAGCACCATGATGAGGACATTCCCAGCCATGGTTGCAATGTAGATCACTAGAAACAGCAAGAAGAGAAGGATTTGCTGTTTAGGAAGGGTCCCGAATCCCAGTAGAATGAATTCTGTGATGGACGTTTGATTTCCCTGTTCTGTGGCCGCCATGGGGGGTGTCTATTGGAAAGAAATTCATTCTGTGACATAATAAACTACATTCATTCTATAACATGTCAGCATTGTTTTCATTGTCTCTCTCTGCTGGCTACCAGGACAATAGCTTTGTAAGGAAATCTGTCCCAGAGACAAAGAGATGGAATTTCCCCTCCCCTGGTCTCCAAAACTATCTAGGCAGGCTACAGCTTCCACAAAACATTAGTCTCTCTGCAAACATGAGTAGTAACTTGACAGAGGCATCAATGCGTTCAAATACGACATGATGGAGCTCGGGTAAAAGAGTACAACAACACAGAGATGGGTTCAAATCGTCATACCTTTCACATTCTGGTGCATCAAAGTAGACCCAAGTCCTTCACAGATCAGAGTTCCACTGGTGAAATGGGTCAGGATTTTATATTTTAGAGGAAGGTGTAACGAAGAGAGAACCAATCAACTAAGGCTCAGATATGCAATGGTTGGGCAGCCAACTCCAAGTGAATTGTAGTGGACATCGGCCATACAACACTTTTAAAGCCATTTGAAAATTTTTATCAGCCAAACACCTGTGCTTCCTTCGGAAATGTTGCCTTGTCCTGCAGTGCTATACTTGACATATGGACACGCCCTTAATTAAAAATGAATAAAAAGAAAAACAGCAGCTGGAAAGCACCATTTTTCCTAGAAATGTCTCCGTACAAAGTTCAAATTCTATACAGAATTTTTTCTTGCAGTAGAGAATTTTGCTATTTCATATTATGAGAGTGGGGTGGGACCCAAATTTCCATTTGATCGGTAATTCATTATCTGAAATGTTGGTTATCATTCCAATTTCGATGTTTAAAATATATTTATCTATTTTAATTTTAATTCTAGGTTATTTTTATTTTACATTACATTGAATTTGATAGTTACATTTTCTATTTTGTTTTATGCTATTTCATAAAATCATATATAATAACTTTTTTCCTAAAGAAAATGTTGTCAAAATTGATATGTTCCATGGGACATTTTGATCTTGAGCAACAAAACATTTCTCCCTGAAAAATCTGTCAAATTTTTATCAGCCCCATATTTTCTTCCTTTTCTTTGATTAAAAAATATTAATATTCTGTTTCTGGGTGTCTTATTTGCTATCACTCATCCTTACTAGCCACAATATCAGGACCTTATCTTGTACAGAGTTATGCACAGAGATCATTTTACACTCCGTGAATAATTCTGTTCAGGCTGAGCCTTCTCTCAGAAGAAAAGTTAAAAGCCTAAGATAAAATTTCCACTGACTTCTGGGATGGGACCCTCTGGTTTCACAGGCATTTGGACATCTAATGCCTGGAGCCTTTTTGAAACTTAGAGCTCGGCTCAGCAGGATTCGATTTCAATCAATAGACGTTGGTAAACGTAGATATCAGCTGAAACACCAAAACCACCAACAAAAATGGTCAGTAGCAGTGGGCATTAGTGCAGCCTCCCCCCCACTGCCTTTCGCCTGCAGGGATGGTCTCACTGGCTTCGCTACCATGCAGGCAGTAAAAATTAAAATAATTTATAATTGAAAACCCCTCAAAATAAATATTAGTTGTCAAATTGCAGCCCCAATTCAGCAAAGCCTCCTCATAGCCAATGTCTCCTCCCTTCACACTCAGCAACGCAGCAAATATCAGCTCTGCTTCACCCACATCATCTCCCTGACCCTCTCAAAGCTCCTTGTGTGACTTTCAGGCCAGATTTCCAAGGGCTGGTAGGTAATTACAAAGGCGCAAGGATGCCTGAGTAGAGTCAGAGACTAACACTCATCGATTTCAAATCCCAGCAGGTGTGTCAGTGTCTTTAGGAGCTGAAATATCTCCATCCATTTGTCCCTCTGTGTGCCAATGCCCCATCTGTAAAGCAGGGAGAACAGCCTCACACCAGGGTGCTCGGAGGATAGACTCATGCAAGACAGAGAGGTGCCCAGATACCATGGTGATGGAGCCAGATAAGGAGCTAGGATAGCGGTGACCTGGCAGCTGTTGTCTTTTTCCATATTCAGTCATTTTGCTTTGTGCTGGGAGTTTGAGAAAGATCATTGCCCCATTGCCCTTGGATTGCCATGGGATAAGTTTCCTGACACACTGACACTGCAAAAAATCCTCAAGCTGCAGGAGCAGAGAGGAAAAGGCTGATGTACCTCTAAGGTGGGACTGCCAGCAGCCAGAGTCTCTGTTGTCACTTCCTCACTCAGCCATTCAGGGCCTGGGATCCAGGCTACTCCATCCATCCTCTCTCCAACCGGAGTCACGTACAGCCACATTCCCAGTAAATAAAACGAGAAAAGAGAAAAGCTGCCTTGTGTGGTAACGTCACGCATCCCTCATGCCCTCAGTCAAATGGGGAATGTTTTTTCTGGGTTTTTTATATCCTTCTGTGGTAAGGTGCAGTCTCCTGAGACACGTCTGCTGTGTGGAACGTAACAGGCAAGGGAAAGCTGGGATTTACTCGACAGTTTTGTAAATAAATCAGAGTCAAACTTCTAGTCTGAAGGGGAAAGGCCTGGAGAGGGAAGAAGCTTCTAGTCCTGAAACAAATCTCTCTCTTTATTGGACGTACGTCACAGTGTCTGTCAAGAAATAATGCACAAATGCTAGATATTATAGCTGAGATTTTTCAGAGATACCTAAGTGATTTAGACACTGAATTCCCATCCAAATCCCATAGAAGGTTTTGAAAAGCCACAGTTTGAAAATCTTACATTTTCTTCAACCAGAAATACTCCTGCCTCCATGGCAAGCACACATGTCCCAGTACCCCTTCAATAATCTCACTCTTCACTTCAGGTAACATTTTTAAAAAGGCAAATGATTTAGGAGCCGAAGTCCCATTTTCAAAAGGGACCTTGTCACTGAAGCTTAGCAGCCTGAGTCTCACCGAAAGGGATTTAGGCTCCTCTGTCGCTTTCAAAGTTTAAGGTTTTTTTGTTTTTTTTTAATAATGTTACCCTTAGCTTAGTGACCCCTGCTCAGTCATTTCTGAAACAAGGCAGGGCAGGCTGCTTGGAAAGGCCCAGGCCATGGAAGCGTGGAGGTTAGAGACCTGAGATTATAAAAACAACATTTCTTGCCACCTCCCAGGAAAGATCCAGTCTTTTGGGAAGAATACAAATATCCACATATTTCTGAATGCAAAACTAACTAGACAATTGTTTATCCCAGTCCTCTCCTAGCATGACTGGCTCCCATAGCATGTAATAAGGTCTCATTCCAATTGATCACCAGTGTGAATAATTTTGTGTCACCAAACTTTGCTGTTCATGAGGGCCAAACGTTGAATATTTGGGGCTCACAGAAGTGTATTTTGGAAAAGACTTTTTGGGTTTTGTTTGTTACTTGGTCTCTGGCGAAAATATTGCAGACAGGGATGTAATCGCATTGCTGAACGCTTTGAAGGATAACTGTCTAATCTGAACACTGGCTGTAACAAAGGGACAGACCTCAATCTTATCACACTGCAGTTTACATTTTTAACTCCAGGATTATTGACTCTTAATCGCTTAAGGAACTTTTGTAACTGAAATCACAGGTTTAATTATTAATTCGGTGTATTTGTCACTCCCTGTGATCAGCTGCCGTCTAGCGATCACGAGGAAGGATACATGAAACCTGGGCCACATTAAGCTTTGCTACTCCAGTGTCCATGTACTCTGTAGCCACCCCTTCCCCATTACTGACTCTGTGTTGCCCCGAGTGCCCCTTCGCCCTGGATACATTCTTGCCTGTGCAGCTGGCACCATGCAGAAACAAACAGCACATGGTTGGGAAAAACCAAACCTCAAAACATCACTGTGGAGTGAATTAGCAGGAGTGTTGTGAGCAAGACATGGGAAGCAATTCTTTCACTCCACACCCCGATGAAAGGCCTCAGCTAGGATAGTTTGTCCAGTTCCGGACACCACATTTGAGGAAAGAAGTGGATGGATTGGGGAAAGTCCAGAGGAGAGCAACACATATGATGAAAAGTCTAGAAAACATGAGCTATGAGGGGAGATTGAACAATTAGGGGTTATTTAGTCTGGAGAAAAGAAGATTGAGGGGGGACATGGTAAGAGGGTTCAAGCACATAAAAGGTTGTTACAAGAAAGAGGGTGAAATGCTCTTCTCCTTCTCTTCTGAGGACAGGAAAAGTAGCAATGGGTCTAAGCTGCAGCAAGGGAGGTTTGGGTTGGATATTAGGAAGAAATTCCTGACTCTCAGGTCAGTGAAGCACTGGAATAAATTGCCTAGGGAGACGGGGGAATCTCCATGATTATGGTGGTTAAGAACAGGTTAGACAAACCCCTGTGAGGGATGGTCTAGTTATCACTTAGTCCTGCCTTGAGTGCAGGTCATGGACTAGCTGACTTGCTGAGGTCTCTGCCAGGCCTCCCTGCATGCTCTAGGGCGGGTACAGATGACCAATATATCGCTTGTTCCGCTTCCCCCGTGGGAACAAACTAGCCTGCCAGAAGTACCTTTACCTCAGTGGAGTTGCTTGCACTCAGAGAACTCAGGGCAGCCCCTCACCTCAGTTTCCCTCCTATGTTCCCTGTGTAAGGAAGGATTCTGCCATCACAGCATTTTCCCTGGAGGAGCTTCTCTCACTCCCCCAAGTTTCACTTCACCCTACCACGTTTTCCTCTCACCCTGGCTACATCTGCCCTTGACTGAAAGTACCTGATTCCCCACAGCTCCGGTTTTTCTCTAATCAGGCTGGTGTCTCCCAAGGCTGTCCAGCCACAGGCAGAAATAGGCCGGTACAGTTAAAGGGTGCAACACTTCTGTGCACACAAGCCATGACATGTATTCCTCACATGAGATATGAATTGACCACTAATGGGAGGTCTGACAACAAAGACGACAGAAAGAAGTCTTAGTTTAGTTCTTTTATTGTGCTAGGCTTTTAGTAACACACACAGAGTTATGCAGGTCTCTTACAAAAATGGTAAAACATGAGAAGGAACTGGTGGAAAACATCCCCTGGGAGTGGCGAGAATCCTCAGGATACTGGTTTGGCAATAAATGTACAGGCTGGGTTTTCCTGTAAGAAGGGATGTTAGGCACCTAAATCCCACAGCCAGTGAATGGGAGTTGGGCAAGTAACACCCTTAGGTGCCTGTAGGAAGGTGCTGTGGCCTCCCCCAGAGTCTGGACCTAAGGGAGGGCCCCAGCGGCCTGGCTGGACCAAACCAGGTCCAGCAGACAAGTCTGCCCGGCAACAGAAGGACCAGGCAGTGATGGGGCTGGCAGGCCAGTCTGCCCGGCAACCAAAAAGCCGGGCCGTGACAGGACCACCGGTCGGCCCAATCAGCGACAGGGGGATGGAGCCCTTATAGTAAGGGGCAGTATAAGAGACCAGCCCCAGAGCTCAGTCTGGGAGAGATCACACCGGAGGCACATGTGCTGCCCTGCCAGCTGAGGCCTAGGCCACAGCAGAGACTCCAACCATCCCCGGACAAACCCGGCCCTGGAGACTGGGTAGGTCCTTCACCTAGCTGGACCAGGCAACCCAGCCAGAAAGACTGGACCGAGGTACCAGAACCCCGGGCATGGACCGGGTCACCTGAATCCCAGGGACTGGACCGAGCCTCCTGAGCAACCCAGGTGGGAGATACCCCCTGA
>NW_027133226.1:0-69764 GCF_026122565.2 Emydura macquarii macquarii
CCTGCCCCGCTCCAGCCCAGCCTATCTGCAGCCCAGCCCAGACTCAGCTCCAGCCCAGCCCAGACCCAGCCAAGCCCCAACCCACCCCCAACCCAGCCTAGCCCCGCTCCAGCCCCGCTCCAGCCCAGCTCCAGCTCAGCCCCAGTTCCTACCCCACTCCAGCCCAGCCTAGCTGCAGCCCAGCGAGCCCCAGTAACGCTCCAGCCGAGCCCCAGCACAGCTCCGGCACAGCCCAGCTCGAGCTCCAGTTCCAGCCCAGCCTCAGCTCCGCTCCATTCCCGCTCCAGCCCACCTCCAGCCCCAATCCAGCCCAGCTCTAGCCCAGCCGCAGCCCAGCCCAGCTCCAGCCCCAGCTCCATCCACGCTCCAGACCAGATCCAGCCCAACCCAAGCCCAGCCCCAGCCCAGCCCAGCTCCAGCCACATCTCCAGCCAAGCCCCAGCCCCTCTCCAGCCCAGCTCCAGACCATCAAAGGGACAGCCCCAAGTCCAGCCACGCTCCAGCCCAGCTCCATCCCAGATCAAGCTTAGCCCAAGTCCAGCCGCAGCACAGCCCAGCTACAGCCCAGCTACAGCCCAGCTCTAGCTCAGCCCAGCCCGAGCCCCACTCCAGCCCAGCCCCAGCTCCAGCCCGAGCGCCAGCCCCAGCCCAGCCCCAGCCCAGCCCGGCTCCAGCTCAGGCCCAGTTCCTGCCCCGCTCCAGCCCAGCCTAGCTGCAGCCCAGCCCAGCCCCAGCTCCAGCCCAGCCCAGCCCAGCCCCAGCCCAGCCCAGCTCCAGACACGCTCCAGGCCCAGCGCAGCTCCAGCCATGCTCCAGCCCCAGCCAAGCCCCAGCCCAGCCCGGCTCCAGCCCCGATCCAGCCCAGATCCAGCTCAGCCCCAGTTCCTGCCCCGCTCCAGCCCAGCCTAGCTGCACCCCAGCCCAGCCCCAGCTCCAGCCCAGCCCAGCCCAGCCCCAGCCCAGCTCCCGCTCCGCTCCAGCCCAGCCCCAGCACAGCTCCGGCCCAGCCCAGCTCCAGACCCAGTTCCAGCCCAGCCCCAGCTCCGCTCCATTCCTGCTCCAGCCCAGCTCCAGCCCAGCCCAGTTCCAGCCCAGCCCCAGCTCCGCTCCATTCCCACTCCAGCCCATCTCCAGCCCAGCCCAGCTCCAGAGAAGCCCCAGCCCATCCCAGCTCCATCCCAGCACAAGCCCAGCCCCAGCCCAGCCTAGCTCCAGCCCCAGCTCCAGCCCCAGCTCTAGCCACGCTCCATACCAGCCCCAGCCCACATCCAGCCCAGCCCAAGCCCAGCCCCAGCCCAGCTCCAGCCCACCTGCAGCCCAGATCCAGCACAACCCAAGCCCAGCCCACCTCCAGCCCAGCCCCAGCCCAGCCCAGGTACAGCCCCAGCTCCAGACCAGCTCCAGCCCAGCCCCAACCCCGCTCCAGCCCCGCTCCAGCCCAGTTGCAGCCCAGCCCAGCCCCAGCTGATCCCAGCCCAGCTCCAACCTAGCTCCAGCCCAGACCAGCTACTGCGAAGCCACAGCCCAGCCCAGCTCCAGTCCAGCCCCAGCTCCATCCACGCTCCTGACCAGATCCAGCTCAACCCAAGCCCAGCCCCAGCGCAGCACAGCTCCAGCCCCATCTCCATCCCAGCCCCATCCAAGCCCATCTCCAACGAAGCTCCAGTGCAGCCAAGCTCCAGCCCCAGCTGCAGCCCCAGCTCCAGCCCCGCTACAGCCCAGCCCCAGCTCAGCCCATCTCTAGCCCAGCCCCAGCCCAGCGCAGCTCCAGCCCCAGCTGCAGACCCAGCTGCAGACCTGCTCCAGCCCAGCCACAGCCCAGCCCATCTCTAGCCCAGCCCCAGCCCAGCGCAGCTCCAGCCCCAGCTGCAGCCCCAGCTCCAGCCCCGCTACAGCCCAGCCCCAGCCCATCTCTAGCCCATCTCCAGCCCCGCTCCAGCCCCAGCCCAGCTCCAGCCCAGCACAAGCCCAGCCCCAGCCCAGCATAGCTCCAGCCCAGCCCCAGCCCAGCGCAGCTCCAGCCCCAGCTGCAGCCCCAGCTCCAGACCCGCTCCAGCCCAGCCAGAGCCCAGGCCCAGCTCCAGCCCCAGCTTCAGCCCAGCCACAGCCAAGCCCAGCCCCAGCCCAGCTCCAGCCCAGCACAAGCCCAGCCCCAGCCCAGCATAGCTCCAGCCCCAGCTCTAGCTACGCTCCATACCAGCTCAACCCAAGCCCAACCCCAGCCCAGCTCCAGCCCACCTCCAGCTCCGATCCAGCCCAGCTCTCGCCCAGCCCCAGCCCAGCCCATCTCCAGACCAGCCCCAGCCAAGCCCAGTTCCAACCCCAGCTCCAGCCCCAGCTCTTTCCACGCTCCAGCCCAGCCCCAGCCCAGCTTCAGCTTAGCCCAAGCCCAGCCGCAGCGAAGCCCAGCTCCAGCCCCTCTCAAGCCCACCCCATCTCCCTGCCAGCCCCAGCCCATCTCCAGCCCAGCCCCAGCCCATCCCAGGTCCAGACCCGCTCCAGCCCAGCCACAGCCCAGCCCAGATCCGGCCCAGATCCAGCCCATCTCCAGCCCCGCTCCAGCCCCAGCCCAGCTGCAGCCCAGCCCCAACCCCAGCTTCAGCCCAGCCACAGCCCAGCCTATCCCCAGCCAAGCTCCAGCCCAGCCCAGCCCCAGCCCAGCCCCAGCCCATCCCAGCCCCGCTCCAGCCCCGCTCCAGCCCAGCTCCAGCTCAGCCCCAGTTCCTGCCCCACTCCAGCCCAGCCTCCCTTCAGCTCCAGCTCCATCCACGCTCCAGACCAGATCCAGCCCAACCCAAGCCCAGCCCCAGCCCAGCCCAGCTCCAGCCCCATCTCCAGCCCAGCCCCAGCCCCTCTCCAGCTCAGCTCCAGACCGTCCCAGGTACAGCCCCAGGTCCAGCCACGCTCCAGCCCAGCTCCAGCCCAGCTCAAGCTTAGCCCAAGTCCAGCCGCAGCACAGCCCAGCTACAGCCCAGCTCTAGCTCAGCCCAGCCCGAGCCCCACTCCAGCCCAGCCCGAGGTCCAGCCCGAGCTCCAGCCCCAGCTCCAGCCCCGCTCCAGCCTCACACCAGGCCCCCCGCAGCTCCAGCCACGCTCCATCCCCAGCCCAGCCCCGCACCAGCCCAGCTCAAACTCAGCCCCAGTTCCTGCCCCGCTCCAGCCCAGCCTAGCTGCAGCCCAGCCCAGCCCCAGCTCCAGCCCAGCCCAGCCCCAGCCTAGCCCCAGCCCAGCCCCAGCTCCGCTCCATTCCCGCTCCAGCCCATCTCCAGGCCAGCCCAGCTCCAGCGAAGCCCCAGCCCATCCCAGCTCCAGCCCCAGCTCCAGACCAGACCCAGCACAACCCAATCCCAGCCCATCTCCAGCCCAGCCCCAAACCAGCCCAGGTCCAGCCCCAGGTCCAGCCCAGCTCCAGCCCAGACCCAACCCCGCTCCAGCCCCAATCCAGCCCAGTTGCAGCCCAGCCCAGTCCCAGCCCAGCCCCAGCTGATCCCATCCAACTCCAACCTAGCTCCAGCCCAGCTCCAGCCCCACTCCAGCCCAGCTCTAGGCCAGCTCCAGCCCAGCTCCAGCCCCACTCCATCCCAGCTCTAGGCCAGCTCCAGCCCAGCTCAGCTCCTGCGAAGCCACAGCCCAGCCCAGCTCCAGTCCATCCCCAGATCCATCCACGCTCCTGACCGGATCCAGCCAACTCCAAGCCCAGCCCCAGCTGCAGCCTCAGCTCCAATCCCGCTTCAGCCCAGCCACAGCACATCCCAGTTCCAGACCAGTTCCAGCCCGGCTCCAGCCCATCTCCAGCCCAGATCCAGCCACGCTCCAGCCCAGACCCGGCCCAGATCCAGCTTAGCCCAAGTACAGACGCAGCACAGCCCAGCTCCAGCCTAGCCCCAGCTGCAGCCCCAGCTCCATCCACACTCCAGACCAGATCCAGCCCAACCCAAGCCCAGCCCCAGCCCAGCTCCAACCCCATCTCCAGCCCAGCCCCAGACCCTCTCCAGACCAGCTCCAGACCAGCCCAGGTACAGCTCCAGGTCCAGCCACGCTCCAGACCAGCCCCATCCCAGCTCCAGCTTAGCCCAAGTCCAGCCGCAGCACAGCCCAGCTCCAGCCCAGCTCCAGCCCCTCTCCAGCTTCAGCCCAGATCCAGCCCAGCTCCAGCCCCGCTCCAGCCCAGCCCCAGCTCCAGCCCCAGCTGCAGCCCCAGCTCCTGACCTGCTCCAGCATAACCCCAGCCCAGCCCCAGCCCCGCTCGAGCCACGCTCCAGGCCCAGCCCTGCTCGAGCCCCGCTCCAGCCCCAGCCCAGCCCAGCTCCAGTCCAGCTCCACCCCAGCTGTAGCTCAGGCCAGCCTGATCCCCACTCCAGCCCAACCCCAGCTCCAGCTCCAGCCCCAGCCCCGCTCCAGCCCCGCTCCAGCCCAGCTCCATGTCAGCCCCAGTTCCTGCCCCGCTCCAGCCCAGCCTATCTGCAGCCCAGCCCAGCCCATCCCCAGACAGCCCTAGACCAGCTTCTGCTCCGCGCCAGTCCAGCTCCAGTCACGCTCCAGCACAGCCCCAGCACAGCTCCGGCCAAGCCCAGCTCCAGCCCCAGTTCCAGCGCAGCCCCAGCTCCGCTCCATTCCCGCTCCAGCCCAGCTCCAGCCCACCTCCAGCCCCGATCAAGCCCAGCTCTTGCCCAGCCACAGCCCAACCCAGCTCCAGCCCAGCCCCATCCACGCTCCAGACCAGATCCAGCCCAACCCAAGCCCAGCCCCAGCCCAGCCCAGCTCGAGCCCCGCTCCAGCCCAGCTCTAGTCACGCTCCAGCACAGCCCCAGCACAGATCCGGCCCAGCCCAGCTCCAGCCCCAGTTCCAGCGCAGCCCCAGCTCCGTTCCATTCCCGCTCCAGCCCAGCTCCAGCCCACCTCCAGCCCTGATCAAGCCCAGCTCTAGCCCAGCCACAGCCCAGCCCAGCTCCAGCCCAGCCCCAGCTCCAGCCCCAGCTCCATCCACGCTCCAGACCAGATCCAGCCCAACCCAAGCCCAGCCCCAGCCCAGCCCAGCTTCAGCCCCATCTCCAGCCCAGCTCCAGCCCAGCTCCAGCCCAGCCCAGCCCAGCCCCAACCCAGCCCCGCTCCAGCCTAGCCCCGCTCCAGCCCAGCTCCAGCTCAGCCCCAGTTCCTACCCTGCTCCAGCCCAGCCTAGCTGCAGCCCAGCCCAGCTCCAGTCACGCTCCAGCCGAGCCCCAGCAAAGCTCCGGCACAGCCCAGCTCCAGCTCCAGTTCCAGCCCAGCCTCAGCTCCGCTCCATTCCCGCTCCAGCCCACCTCCAGCCCAGCCCCAGCCCCACTCCAGCCCAGCTCTAGACCATCAAAGGGACAGCCCCAAGTCCAGCCACGCTCCATCCCAGCTCCATCCCAGCTCAAGCTTAGCCCAAGTCCAGCCGCAGCACAGCCCAGCTACAGCCCAGCTACAGCCCAGCTCTAGCTCAGCCCAGCCCGAGCCCCACTCCAGCCCAGCCCCAGCTCCAGCCCGAGCTCCAGCCCCTGCCCCAGCCCTGCTCCAGACACGCTCCAGGCCCAGCGCAGCTCCAGCCACACTCCAGCCCCAGCCCAGCCCCAGCCCAGCCCGGCTCCAGCCCCGATCCAGCTCAGCTCCAGCTCAGCCCCAGTTCCTGCCCCACGCCAGCCCAGCCTAGCTGCAGCCCAGCCCAGCCCCAGCTCCAGGCCTGCCCAGCCCAGCCCCAGCTCCGCTCCATTCCCGCTCCAGCCCATCTCCAGCCCAGCCCAGCTCCAGCGAAGCCCCATCCCATCCCAGCTCCATCCCAGCACAAGCCCAACCCCAGCCCAGCCTAGTTCCAGCCCCAGCTCCAGCCCCAGCTCTAGCCACGCTCCATACCAGCCCCAGCCCACCTCCAGCCCAGCCCAAGCCCGGCCTCAGCCCAGCTCCAGCCCACCTGCAGCCCAGATCCAGCACAACCCAAGCCCAGCCCACCTCCAGCCCAGCCCCAGACCAGCCCAGGTACAGCCCCAGCTCCAGACCAGCTCCAGCCCAGCCCCAACCCCGCTCCAGCCCCGCTCAAGCCCAGTTGCAGCCTAGCCCAGCCCCAGCCCAGCCCCAGCCGATCCCAGCCCAGCTCCAACCTAGCTCCAGCCCAGCACCAGCCCCACTCCAGCCCAGCTCTAGGCCAGTTGCAGCCCTGCCTCAGCCCCAGCCCCAGCCCAGTCCCAGCTCCAGCTCCAGCCCCGCTAGAGCCCAGCCCCAGCAGTGTTCCGGCCTAGCCACAGCCCAGCACAGCTCCAGTCCAGCTGCAGCCCCGATCCAGCCCAACTCCAGCCCAGCCCCAGCCCAACCCGCTCCAGCCCCGCTCCAGTCCAGCCCAGCCGCAGCCCAGCCCCATCGAAGCCCATATCCAGCCCAGCTCCAGCGCAGCTCCAGCCCCAGTCCAGCTCCAGCCCAGCACAAGCCCAGCCCCAGCCCAGCATAGCTCCAGCCCAGCCCCAGCCCAGCGCAGCTCCAGCCCCAGCTCCAGCCCCAGCTCCATCCATGCTCCAGACCAGATCCAGCCCAACCCAAGCCCATCCCCAGCCCAGCCCCGCTCCAGTCCAGCCCAGCCACAGCCCAGCCCCAGCGAAGCCCACCTCCAGTGCAGCTCCAGCCCAGATCCGTACCCGCTCTAGGCAAGCCCCATCCCAGCCCCAGCTCCAGTCCCGCTACAGCCCAGCCCCAACCCAGATCCATACCCGCTCCAGGCAAGCCCCATCCCATCTCCAGACCAGCCCCAGCCAAGCCCAGCTCCAACCCCAGCTCCAGCCCCAGCTCTTTCCACGCTACAGCCCAGCCCCAGCCCAGCTCCATCTTAGCCCAAGCCCAGCCCCAGCCCAGCCCAGGTCCAGACCCGCTCCAGCCCAGCCACAGCCCAGCCCAGATCCAGCCCATCTCCAGCCCCGCTCCAGCCCCAGCCCAGCTGCAGCCCAGCCCCAACCCCAGCTTCAGCCCAGCCACAGCCCAGCCTATCCCCAGGCCAGCTCCAGCCCGGCTCCAGCCAAGCTCCAGCCAAGCCCCAGCACAGCTCCGGCAAAGCCCAGCCCCAGCTTCGCTCCATTCCAGATCCAGCCAAGCTCCAGCCCCAGCTGCAGCCCAGCACAAGCACAGCCCCAGCCCAGCCTAGCTCCAGCCCCAGCCCAGCCCCATCTCTAGCCACGCTCCATACCAGCCCTAGCCCAGCTCCAGGCCAGCCCAAGCCCAGCCCAGCTCCAGCCCACCTGCAGCCCCGATCCAGCCCAGCCACAGTCCCAGCTCCAGCTCCAGCTCCAGCTCCAGCTCCATCGACGCTCCAGACAAGATCCAGCCCAAACCAAGCCAAGCCCCAGCTCCAGCCCAGCTACAGCCCAGCCTCAGCCCAGCCCCAGCGAAGCCCAGCTCCAGCCCAGCTCCAGCCCCGCTCCAGCCCAGTTGCAGCCCAGCCCGAGCTCCAGCCCCGATACAGCCCAGCCCCAAACCAGCCCCAGCCCAGCCCAGCTCCAACTTAGCACAAGCCCAGACGCAGCGAAGCCCAGCTCCAGCCCAGCTCCAGCCCCTCTCAAGCCCAGCCCATATCCAACCCATCCCCAGCCCATCTCCAGCCCAGCACCATACCTAGCTCCACCCCAGCCCCAGCCCAGCCCCAGCTCCAGCCCCGCTACAGCCCAGCCCCAACCCAGCCCCAGCCCAGCCCAGCTCCAGCCCAGCCCCAGCCCATCCCAGCTCCAGCCCCAGCCCCAGCTACATCCACGCTCCAGCCCAGCCCCAGCCCAGATCCAGCTTAGCCCAAGCCCAGCCGCAGCCCAGCATAGCTCCAGCCCCAGCTCCAGCCCCACTCCATACCAGCTCCAGCACAGCTAAACCCAAGCCCAACCCCAGCCTGGCTCCAGCCCACCTCCAGCTCCGATCCAGCACAGCTCCAGCCCAGCCCAGCCCCAGCTCCAGCCCAGCTCCATCAACGCTCCAGACCAGATTCACCCCAGCTCCAACCCAGCCCCAGCCCAGCCCCAGTTCCAGCCCAGCCCCATCTCCGCTCCATTCCAGATCCAGCCAAGCTCCAGCCCCAGCTCCTGCCCCGCTCCAGTCCAGCCCAGCCACAGCCCAGCCCCAGCGAAGCCCAGCTCCAGCGCAGCTCCAGCCCTGCTCCAGACCCGCTCCAGGCAAGCCCCAGCCCAGTCCAGCCCATCTCCAGCCCAGCCCCAGCCCAGCCCAGCTCCAACCCCAGCCCCATCTCCATCCACGCTCCAGCCAAGCCCCAGCCCAGCTCAAGCTCCTTCCACGTTCCAGCCCCAGCCCAGCTCCAGCCCAACTCCAGCCCAGCCCAGACCCAGCCCAACCCTACCCAGCCCCGCTCCAGCCCAGCCCCTCTCCAGCCCCAGATACAGCCCAGCTTAATCCCCGCTCCAGCCCAGCCCCAATCCATCCCCAGCCCAGCCCATCTCCAGCCTAGCTCCATCCCTGCTCCAGCCCAGCCCCAGCCCAGCCCCGCTCCAGCCCCGCTCCATTCCAGCCCAGCTGCATCCCATCCCCAGCGAAGCCCCACTCCAGCCCCGCTCCAGCCCCTCTCAAGCCCAGCCCATCTCCAGCCCAGCCCCAGCCCAGCCCTACTCCAGCCCCGCTCCAGTCCAGCCCCAGCCCATCTCCAGGCCCAGCGAAGCCCAGCTCCAGCCCAGCTCCAGCGCAGCTCCAGCCCAGCTCCAGACCCGCTCCAGGCAAGCCCCAGCCCAGCCCCAGCTCCAGCCCACTACAATCCAGCCACAACCCAGCCCCAGCCCAGCCCATCTCCAGCCCAGCCACAGCCCAGGCCCAGCTCCAGCCCCAGCTTCAGCCCAGCCCCAGCCAAGCCCAGCCCAAGCCCAGCTCCAGCCCAGCACAAGTCCAGCCACAGCCAAGCCCAACTCCAGCCCAGATCCAGCCTATCTTCAGCCCCGCCTCAGCCCCAGGTGCAGCCCAGCCCCAGCTCCAGCTTCAGCCCAGCCACAGCCCAGCACAGCTCCAGCCTAGCTCCAGCCCAGCCCAGCCTATTCCCAGCCCAGCCCAGCCCCGCTCCAGCCCAGCCGAAGCCCAGCCCCAGCGAAGCCCAGATCCAGCCCAAATCCAGCGCAGCTCCAGCCCAGCTCCAGACCCTCTCCAGGCAAGCCCCAGATCTAGCCCCACTACAGTCCAGCCCCAGCCCATCCCAGCCACAGCCAAGCCCAGCTCCAGCCCAGCTCCAGCCCATCTCCAGCCCCGCCTCAGCCCCAGGCGCAGCCCAGCCCCAGCTCCAGCTTCAGCCCAGCCACAGCCCAGCACAGCTCCAGCCTAGCTCCAGCCCAGCCCAGCCTATCCCCAGCCCAGCTCCAGCCCCGCTAAAGCCCAGCTCCAGCACAGCTCCGGCCAAGCTACAGCCCAGCACAGCTCCAGTCCAGCTGTAGCCCAGCTGTAGCTCAGCCCAGCCCGAGCCCCAATCCAGCCCATCCCAGCTCCAGCCCCAGCTGCAGCCCCAGCCCAGCTCCAGCCCAGCACAAGCCCAGCCCCACCCCAGCGCAGCTCCAGCCCCAGCTGCAGACCCAGGTCCAGCCCCTCTCCAGCTCCAGCCCAGATCCAGCCCCTCTCCAGCCCCAGCAGAAGCCCAGCAGAAGCCCCGCTCCAGCCTAGCCCCAGCCCAGCCCCAGCCCAAGCCCCAGCCCCACTCCAACCCAGCCCAGCTCCAGTCCAGCTGCAGCCCAGCTCTAGCTCAGCCCAGACCGAGCCCCACTCCAGCCCAGCCGCAGCTCCAGCCCCAGCTCCAGCCCCAGCCCGAGCCACGCTCCAGCCACGCTCCAGGCCCAGCGCAGCTCCAGCCATGCTCCAGCCCCAGCCCAGCTCCAGCCCAGCCCAGCCCCAGCCCAGCCCCAGCCCAGCCCTGCTCCAGCCCAGCGCCAGCCCAGCCCCAGTTCCAGCCCAGCTCCAGCCCAGCGCAGCTCCAGCCACGCTCCAGCCCACCCCGATCCAGCCCACCTCCAGCTCAGCCCCAGTTCCAGCCCCGCTCCAGCCCAGCGTAGCTGCAGCCCAGCCCAGCCCCAGCCCCAGCTCCAGCCCAGCCCCAGCCCATCTCCATCCCAGCTCCAGACCCGCTCCAGCCCAGCTTAAGCCCTGCTCCAGCCCAGCCCCAATCCATCCCCAGCCCAGCCCATCTCCAGCCCCGCTCCAGCTCAGCCCCAGCCCAGCCCCGCTCCAGCCCCGCTCCAGTCCAGCCCAGCCGCAGCCCAGCCAGAGCGAAGCCCGTCTCCAGCCCAGCTCCAGGCCCTCTCAAGCCCAGCCCATCTCCAGCCCAGCCCCAGCCCAGTTCCAGCCCCACCCCAGCCCCAGCCCAGCCCAGTTCCAGCCCAGCCCCAGCCCAGCCCAAGCCCAGCCCATCTGCAGCCCAGCGCAGCTCCAGCCCCAGCTGCAGCCCAGCCCAGCCCCAGCCCAGCCCCAGCCAGCCCCGCTCCAGCCCAGCCCCGCTCCAGCCCAGCTCCAGATCAGCCCCAGTTCCAGCCCCGCTCCAGCCCAGCGTAGCTGCAGCCCAGCCCAGCCCCAGCTCCAGCCCAGCCCCAGCCCATCTCCAGCCCAGCTCCAGACCCGCTCCAGCCCAGCCACAGCCCAGCCCAGCTCCAGCCCAGATCCAGACGATCTCCAGACCCGCTCAAGCCCCAGCCCAGTCCCAGCCCAGCTCCAGCCCCAGCTCCAGTCCAGCTGCAGCCCAGCTCTAGCTCAGCCCAGACCGAGCCCCACTCCAGCCCAGCCACAGCTCCAGCCCCAGCCCCAGCCCCAGCCCCAGCCCCAGCCACGCTCCATCCACGCTCCAGGCCCAGCGCAGCTCCAGCCACGCTCCAGCCCACCCCGATCCAGCCCACCTCCAGCTCAGCCCCAGTTCCAGCCCCGCTCCAGCCCAGCGTAGCTGCAGCCCAGCCCAGCCCCCCCCCCAGCTCCAGCCCAGCCCAGCCCCAGCCCATCTCCAGCCCAGCTCCAGCCCCGCTCCAGCCCAGCCCCAGCCCAGCCCCGCTCCAGTCCAGCCCAGCCGCAGCCCAGCCAGAGCGAAGCCCGTCTCCATCCCAGCTCCAGGCCCTCTCAAGCCCAGCCCATCTCCAGCCCAGCCCCAGCCCCACCCGAGCCCCAGCCCAGCCCAGTTCCAGCCCAGCCCCAGCCCAGCCCAAGCCCAGCCCATCTCCAGCCCAGCGCAGCTCCAGCCCCAGCTGCAGCCCCAGCTCCAGACCCGCTCAAGCCCCAGCCCATCTCCAGCCCAGCTCCAGCCCCGCTCCAGCCCAGCCCCAGCCCAGCCCCGCTCCAGCCCCGCTCCAGTCCAGCCCAGCCGCAGCCCAGCCAGAGTGAAGCCCGTCTCCAGCCCAGCTCCCGGCCCGCTCAAGCCCAGCCCATCGCCAGCCCAGCCCCAGCCCAGCCACATCCCAGCCCCACCCCAGCCCAGCGCCAGCCCAGCACAAGCCCAGCCCATCTCCAGCCCAGCGCAGCTCCAGCCCCAGCTGCAGCCCCAGCTCCAGACCCGCTCAAGCCCCAGCCCAGTCCCAGCCCAGCTCCAACCCCAGATACAGCCCAGCTTAAGCCCCGCTCCAGCCCAGTCCCAATCCATCCCCAGCTCAGCCCATCTCCAACCCAGCTCCAGCCCCGCTCCAGCCCAGCCCCAGCCCATCTCCAGCCCAGCTCCCATCTGGCCTGCCCGCCGCCTCCAGCACTATCCCTGGAGGCCGGGGCCCCTTCCCCACCCTTACCAGGAGGCATGGGGTCCGCTGCCTCCTGGTGCCTGCCTCGCCCCACGTAGAAACCTATGTGCGGGCGTTGGCACGGGTGGTGGGGCCCACGGCCGTGGTGGCGGCCTCCAAGATGTACGGGAAGGTAGTCTTCTTCCTGGCATCGGAGGCCGCTGCCCAGGATGCGGTGGTGACGGGCCTGGCGGTAGGGGGTGTCCATGTCCCCGTGGAGCCCCTGGAAGACCTGGGCATATGGGTGGTTTTTACCTCCGTTCCGCCCTTCCTCCCCGACGCCGCCCTTCTGCCTTTCCTCTCTGCCCTGGGGAGGCCCATCTCCACCATCAGCCCGCTTCCCCTCGGCTGTAAGGACCCCGCCCTCCGCCACGTCCTCTCCTTCCGCCGGCAGGTGCAACTCCAGCTGCCGCCGGTGGCACGTGGCGGGGAGGCACTAGAGGGGTCATTCCTGGTGCCCCATCAAGGGGCCCAGTACAGGGTCCATTACAGCACGGGTGAGGCCCGGTGCTTCCTCTGCCGGGCGACGGGGCACGTCCGGAGGGACTGCCCCCTGTCCCGGCAAAGCGGGGAGCCCAGGCCCCCGGGACCCAGGGGGGTGCCAGCCAGACCAGCGGCGGCGCCCCCCTCAGCCATGCGGTCCTTGTGGCTGCCCCTCTCCCATCGCCGGCCACCTCCGCTCGGGCCCCGTGGGTGCCTCCCCCGGTGTGCCCAGACGAGCGGGCGGGCCCCGCCGACGCCCGGAGCAGTCTGGCGGGGCCTGCGGGGGAGAGGGAGCCAGGGCCGCCTTTGGCGGGCACTGGAGTGGGATCGCCCCAGGGAGAGGCCTTTCCTTTCCCTGCTGCCCCACCTCCACTTTCCCTCGCCCCATCCCCTGCGCTCTTGCCCCCTGGCCCTGCCCCTACCGCCCAGCCCTCCACCTCGGAGGGATGGGTGCTCATGCAGGGCAAGCGCGGCAAGCGCAAGGCTGGGACCCAGCGCCCCCTCCCCCTCATCAGCGAGGGGGGTGAACGTCCCTACAAGTCCCGCAAGGGGGCTGCTGGACCCAGGCCTTCCGCCGCGCCCCCTGCACCGGCCGAGGAGACTGCAGCGGCAGCTGAGGGTAGTACCATCTCCCTCCTAGAGTCCCTTCTAGAGGAGTCCCCAGCCGGAGGCCCCTCTGCCCCCACGCCCCTCGCACCCCCTGCCAGTGTTGAGGCTGCTCCCTCCTCGGTCCTCGCCGAGGAGGACCTTGTGGTGGCAGGGGGAGATTTCTCCTCCCTTATGGAGGAGATAGACGCCTTGGGCCTAACCCCGGCATGTCCAGGGGTGGACGAACCCTCCCGTCCGGAGGGTTCGGCCGAGGACGGCCCCCGGACGCCCTCCCCTATCCCCTCCCTCCCTTCTCTAGCCGCTGGCCCTGCTCCTGTCCCCGAGGCCCTTCCAGACCCTTCTCCCTCCCCGGTCGACGGTGCCGTCTCCACTGCAGCCCTTGGGGTGATGGCTGGGGCCGTACACCCAGGCCCCGAGCAGCTGGACTTCCCACTCTCCAGCGCGGGATGGCCCCGCCCCGTCGACCCAGTCACCCCTCCCCGGGAGTGTGGAGCCACCCATGCTGCGGCTCCTGAGTCTGGCCCCGAGGCCGTCCCCCCCATCTCGCCTGACCCTCCGGCTCCCGGCCCCGATCCAGAGGCACCACGTCCCGCTGGCCCGGCTGCCATGGAACCCGCACCCACTCCTGACCCTGTTCCCTCCCCTGTTCCCTGCAACGACCCTGCCCCTGTCTTGACTCCTCCCCTTTTCCTAGGTCCCGCCCCTCCTCCTACACCTGACCTCGAACCCTCCCTCCCTCCCCCCGCTACCTGTGTCCCCACCGCCCCTGGAGTTGTCTCCTTCCCCCTGGAGAGCTCCCAGGAGGCGGCCTTTGCTTTTGCCACTCCCAGCCCTCTAGGGGCTGCTGTCTTCCCTCTGCCGCTGCCCCTGCCCTCTGCCCATTCTGGCAGCGGGGCCGCTGCAGGGGCCAGGCCGGAGGACGAACCCCCCGAGGCGCTGCGTGAGGAGCTGCGCACCTTCCTCCGGGAATCACGCGGTGCCCGGAACCGGGTGCAGCTCGCACTGCAGCGCTGGGGGGACTTCCACCGCGTCCTCCGGGCCGTGAGGGCCACGTTGAAGGAGGGGAAAGGGACCGGGCGGCAGGACGCCGCGGCCTACCAGCGGGCCCGCAGCTTCCGTGACACTCTGATGGTCTTCGGGACCAGTCACCGGTTGCTGCGGAGCCCAGCGAGACCCGCTGGCGTTCCTGGCCGCGAGGATCCCCCCAGCCCTCCTCCTCATGCCAGTAACTTTTGTCACCTTGAACACCAGGGGCTGCAGGATGGGTCTCCGCAGGACGCAAGTGCTCTCCTTCCTTTGGGAGGGGGGTTACTCCGTGGCGTTCCTGCAGGAGACCCACACGGACCCAGCCGCCGAGGTCAGCTGGCGGCTGGAGTGGGGAGACGGGGTGCACCTGAGTCATCTCTCCGCCCGCGCGGGCGGAGTAGCCACCCTGTTCTCCCCCACCCTGCAGCCCGAGGTGCTGGGGATCACCGAGGTTGTGCCGGGCCGCCTGCTGCACCTCCGGGTCTGCATGGAGGGGTTGACGTTGAACCTTGTCAACGTCTATGCCCCGACTGCGGGACCGGAGCGGGTGCGGTTCTTTCGGCAGGCGGCCGCCTTCCTCGGTGCACTGGATCCTCATGAGTGCCTGGTCCTGGGAGGGGACTTTAACACCACCCTCGAGGAGCGGGACCGCATGGGGACCGAGCAGTGCCAGGCCGCCGCCGCCGTCCTCAGGGAGATCCTAGACCACCACTCCCTGGTGGACGTCTGGCGGGACCACTACCCGGATGACACCGTCACCTTCACCTTTGTCCGGGTGGGGGAAGATCGGTCGAGCCACTCCCGGTTGGACAGTATCTTTTTTTCCCGTCACCATCTCTCGCGAGCCCACTCCTCCAGCGTACGGCTGGCCCCGTTCTCGGATCACCACACGGTGACTGTGACGGCCTCTCTGACGTCAGAGAGGCCGGGGCCGGCCTACTGGCAGTTTAACAACAGCCTGCTGGAGGACGTGGGCTTCGTGGCGTCCTTCCGGGAGTTTTGGCTGGCCTGACGGGGACAGAGGTGTGCCTTTCCCTCGGCGCGGCGTTGGTGGGACATGGGGAAGGTGCGTGCCCGGCTCTTCTGCCGCGACTACACTCGGGGGGCCAGCCGGCGGAGGGATGCGGGGATAGAGCAGTTGGAGGGGGAGGTTTTAGCGCTCGAGAGGCGTCTGGCCGCCAGCCCCGAGGATCCATCCCTCTGCGGAGCGTGCTGGGAGAAGCGGGAGGAGCTCCGGGCCCTCGAAGACCTTCGGGCTCGGGGTACCTTCGTTCGATCCCGCATCCGTCTCCTTCGGGAGATGGACCGCGGCTCCCGCTTCTTCTATGCCCTGGAGAAACGACAGGGGGCCCGGAAGCACGTCACCTGCCTTCTGGCAGGGGACGGCGCCCCCCTGACGGATCCGGTGGAGATGCGTGGAAGGGCCCGGGCCTTCTACGCCTACCTCTTCTCCCCGGATCCGACCGAAGCCGCCGCCCGCAGGATGCTCTGGAACGAACTTCCCATGGTCGGCACGGGCAACCGGGACCGGCTGGAGCTTCCTCTCACTCTGGCCGAGTTCTCGGAAGCCCTCCGCCTCATGCCCACCAACAAATCCCCGGGCATGGACGGGCTGACCGTAGAGTTCTACCGCGTGTTTTGGGACGTCCTCGGCCCGGACCTCTCCATCATCTGGGCCGAGTCCGAGGCCAGCGGAGAGCTCCCCCTGTCATGCAGGCAGGCCGTGCTCGCCCTGCTGCCCAAGAAGGGGGACCTCCGCGAACTCCGGAACTGGCGTCCCATCTCGCTCCTCTGCACGGACTACAAAATCGTGGCCAAGGCCGTCTCCCTGAGACAGGGGTCCGTGCTGCAGGACGTGGTCCATCCCGACCAGACCTACACCGTCCCGGGCCGCACCATCTTCGACAACCTGTATTTGGTCCGGGATCTCTTAGAGCTTGGGTGTAGGGATGGTCTGTCGTTCGCCCTCCTGTCTCTGGATCAGGAGAAGGCGTTCGACAGGATGGACCACGGGTATCTCCTGGGCACCCTGTGGGCGTTCGGCTTTGGGCCCCGCTTTATGGGTTTTCTCCGGGTGTTGTACGCCTCCACGGAGTGCCTGGTGAAGCTCAACTGGACCCTGACCGAACCGGTCAGCTTTGGGCGTGGAGTGCGCCCTGGCCATTGAGCCCTTCCTCTGTCTCCTCCGTCGGAGGATGACAAGTTTGGTGCTCCTCCGCCCGGGTCAACTGGGCCAAGAGCTCTGGCCTGATGGTAGGGGCCGGGTGGCGGGCGAGCTCCCTCCCACCCGCGCTTCAAGCCATCCGGTGGAGCGCGGGTCCTCTGCTCTATCTGGGCATTTACCTTTCTGCCACCCATCCCTCCCCGGCAGAGAACTGGCAAGACTTAACGGACAGGGTGGTGCGGCGGCTCCGGAGCTGGACTGGACTGCTCCGGTGCCTCTCCCTTCGGGGGAGGGCGCTGGTCTTCAACCAGCTGGTCCTGTCCATGCTCTGGTACCGTCTCAACACCCTGGTCCCGCCCCTGAGTTTCCTGGCCTACCTCCAGAAGACAGTTCTGGAGTTCTTTTGGCCAGGACTGCACTGGGTCTCTGCAGGGATCCTGAGTCTCCCCCTGGAGGAAGGGGGGCAGGGCCTGTGCTGCATCCGCATTCTTTTCCGAACCGCGCCGAGAGACCACCTTTACACGCTCGTGCTCCACACCCTTCACTTCCCCGTCCTCGCGTCCTGCCCCGACACCAAATGGCGGGACCTGCTGCCACCTATGGAGGGCGGGAACCCCCGGTGGGCCAGCCTGTATTCCACCTTGACCCCACGGCCCACCGGGGACATTAGTTGGCGGCTCCTGCATGGAGCCGTGAGCACGGGCATGTACTTGGCGTGGTTCACCCCCCGCCCCGACACCTGCCCCTTTTGCGGCACGAGGGAGACCCTGGCGCACGCATACCTGTCAGATAGGCAGAAATAACGAACACAAGCAAGCAAGAAAGATTCTGGAGGGAAGGCTAGATTGCAACACTTGGGCAGACAGTCACCTAGCTAGATACCTCATTGAAAATTTCCTATTCCAAAGATTTTTTCTCCCACTGGATATGTGTTAAATTCTTTACTGAAAGGCATTAATTACATTAGCCTAAGAAGAAGTTTATTTTGTCAGTTTCTGTCCCTGTTTCTACCCTCTTTTCCTGCCTCTGCAGTCTCACTACCTCTGGAATTTCACCACCATCAATCCTGAGCGATGCGTTTCATTCAGTGAGTGAGTGAAGAGGCTCAAAATCTCATAAATCCTCACAAAGACTTGCCAGCTCAGCTCATCTCTGGCTAGAACTGGAACCCAGGGTGTTCTGCATACATCTGAATCTGTCTGCTCCGACGTGTCTCACAGAAAGACAGTAACTCTGGTACACGTCATTCATGACCGTAGGTTCTAAAGAGCTACTCAGGGTCTGTAGGAAGCCACTGTGGCCTCCCACGGAACCAGAGCCTGAGGAAGGACACGAGCGCTCTGATTGGCCCAACTCACACCCTGCCCCAGAGTCTGCCCAGCAACAAGGGACCCGGGCCGTGATAGGGCCACCCGGCCAGGCCAATTGGCAGCCGCGGGGCGGAGCCCCAACAGGAAGGGGAAGTACAAAATCCTGGCCCCTGAGCTCAGTAGGTCCCAGACTGCCGCCAGAGACAGACGTGCTGCCCCGCCAGCAGAGGCCTAGGCCAGAGCCTAGCCGCCACCGACGAACCCCAGCCCCACCTGGGCCCGGGGATTGGATAGGGCCCTCGAAAAGCTGGACAAGGCAACCCGGCCAGGACGACTGGGCCGAGTTACCCCGACCCTGAGCCCGGGGCCGTGCTCTGGAACCGCCTGGCTGGGCTGAGACCCCAGAGCAGCCCGAGTGGCGGGCATCCCCAGAGGCCGGGCCGGATTTGGAGGAACTGCCGGCTGCCGAGCCCCTCCCTGCAGCGGGACAGGACTTGGAGGAGCTGCTCGAGGCCGAGCCACTCCCCACCTACAACAACCTGGAGGAGCTGCCCCCTGAAGAGGAGCTTCCGGCCTTACCCCCCATTGATGAGGAAGGACTGACGGCGCTACACCAGGTGGACTATCCCCGTACCACAGAGGAAGCAGGTACTAGGGCCAGTGGGGAGGAAGTAGCCCAGGGACAGCCACGGCCTGTGGCTGAAGCCGCCTTATAGCCAGTGTGTTGCGGCGGGAGCCCCGCCGGCACAGTGACAGCCGCTTCTGCCACTGCTAGGGCCCTGGGCTGGGACGCAGTGGAGATGGGTGGGCCTGCGTCCCCCTCCCCTTCCCCTATTCCCTAGCCACCCCAGGAGAATTGCTCTCCTGACCCCGCCTGAAGCCGTTGCCTCCTTTGCTGACCCTGCCGAAGGGTTAGAACCTAGACTCCTGTTCGCTCGCCCCGTCTGAGGGCGTGAGCGATCCGCCTCTGCTCACCCCTGCCTAGGGGTTGGAGCGATAGACTCCTTGCTCGCTCGCCCGGACTGAGGGCCTGAGCGATTTTCTCACCCCTGCCTAGGGGTTGGAGCGATAGACTCCTTGCTCGCTCGCCCGGACTGAGGGCCTGAGTGATCTGCTCACCCTGCTCAAGGGTTGGAGCACTTGACTCCTTGCTCACTCACCCCGACTGGGGGCTTGAGTGGTAGACTGAGTCCTCGCCCCACACCCAGGCGAATTGCCTAGACTGATCTCTCACCAAACGCGCGATATTCCCCTGTAGGAAGCCACTGTGGCCTCCCACGGAACCAGAAACGCTTACAGGGTCGTATATTTCCACCGTGCAGAGGTTTGACTTGTAATTATAAAGACAAAAATCACAAGAGCAAAAGCATCTATAAACTCCCAAATGTAAAAAGCCAAAATCTGATTTTTTTTTCCAGAGAAAAAACTGAAAGTGCGCTGGTATTTTGTTTTTTGAATATTCAATGAAACTTTTAAAAATAAAATTGAAGAAAAGCAGACACTTTCTATGAACATTTTTGTTTTGTTGAAAATTCAATTTCCCATCATGAAGAGTTTTGATGGAAAAATTTCACCAAACCCTAGCGGGTCCTACTGTGTATTGGAAAACTATGTACTGGACAGGAGGGATCAGGTATAAGAATATACATTCTCCTTTACCTTCTGTTTATCTGATGAGAAAAGTTGTGCTTCTTCCAAAACAGAAATAATAAAAGCTGGAATCACTGATGTGACTTCTTCTTGCAGCCTTTCAGAGACTAGGATACAGGATCTAGAGTCTATATCCGATCACCATCCTCTTCCTGGACCTGTGTAATGAGACGAGAGAGTGCTGGAAAGGACCGAGAGCTCTATTTTCCTGCCTCGCACAGCTGGCTTTTACCTGATACCAAAGAGTGAATGCCTCCTCTCATTCATTACACAAGAGAGAAACATCTCCCTGGACACTTCTACTAAAGGGAATTTGCAACCACCATGAAGCGGAGTAAATATTACATTTATTATTGGAACTTACTAACAAGTTTAATAGGGAAACTTCTAAACTGGGAACTGGGCTTGTTTAGTCTGCAAAAGAGAAGAATGAGGGGGGATTTGATAGTGGCCTTTAACTACCTGAAAGGGAGTTCCAGGGAGGATGGGGCTAGGCTGTTCTCGGTGGTGGCGGATGACAGAACAAGGAGCAACGGTCTCAAATTACAGGGGGAGGTCTAGGTTGGACATTAGGAAAAAGTTTTTCACTAGGAGGGTGGTGAAGCACTGGAATGGGTTACCTAGGGAGGTGGTGGAATCTACATCCTTAGGGGTTTGTAAGCTGAAGCTTGACAAAGCCGTGGCTGGGATGATATAGCTGAGGTTAGTCCTGCTTTGAGCAGGGGGTTGGACTAGATGACCTCCTGAGGTCCCTTCCAATTCTAATATTCTATGATTCTATGATTCTATGAAAGTTGTAGAGATAGAGAAATGCCTAACCTCAAAGGAGATGTTTTCTTTGCTAACTGCTAAGGCGTTTTCACTCCAAAGGAGTTCAGTCATCCCCCTTGTCTGCTCTCCTGTCTCTAAAGTGGCTAGTACCAACTGTTTAGAAGAATGTTCATAGATGCACGGACCTGAAGGCAAGAAGGGACATTGAATCCTTTACTCCAACATACTGTATCTAACAGGGCATTGCATCTCCCCCAGCTACCCCTTAACTGAGCCTCATAACTTGTGTTTGACTAAAGCCTATCTTCCAGACAAGTAGCCAGGCTGCATTCGAAGACATCAGGAGATGGAGAATCCAGTGCTGCCCATGGGAGCTTGTTCCAATGGTTCATGGACTTCTCTAGAGGAGCGACTCTCTAGTTGGGGTGCAAGGAATGGCGTAGCAGGGTCTTCTTCTCTGGCACCCCGCTGTGAGCTGTCACTCTGGCCATGTGTTGAGCTACTACTTGTGAATCAGCCATCCAGCCAGGTCACCTTTCTGATAGTGGAACGCAGGCTTGCACTATCCTCTGGGTTCCAGCCCAGGTACCCTGTCTTAAGCAGCTCCAGTCTGCCTGTAAAGACCCACTGCTTCCTCGATGACCTAATTCCCACCTTTGCCTGTGCCTAGGCCTTCCTCACAGCCCCTTCTCAGGCTCCCTCCTCCACAGAGCCCTGAAGGAAAGAGGATAAGTTATGATGAACAAAGCAAATGTACAGGTCCCATGCCAGGTCTCTCTGCCCTAGAAAAGGCTCTGGCATCTAACAGGCTCAGAACAGCCCCTGGCCCCAGACAAGCCTGCCTCCACACAATTTCTAGGTTTTCTCTGGCCCAGCCAGGCCTTCCTTCAAGGTGCTAGCACAAGAGGTCCTTTCCTTCTCCTGCTCAGCATCTACTGTATTTGGCTCTTCCTCTTGTAACTCCTCCCTCCAGGCTTTGTCCCCTCTCGTAGGTGTAACTTCTCCGCATGAAGGCACTTATACACTCTCACCAAGACACCTCTCAATCTTCTTTTCGATAAGACTAAGAAGTGGAACACCATGTCCATACAGAAAGTCCCCGGGCATCCTAATCAGTTAGCTGTTGGCTCAACATGGGTGGGTGCTTTTCTAATTCAGAAGCAATAAATAGCTCATCACTGCAAACAGTAAAGTCATGGGGACCTAACCCTGTTTCCTGGTTTACCTAAATCTCCCATTGATCATAACTGGTAAGGAAGTAGGCAGAGTAGCTTGACCCAAAGTCTTACGCACATAATGGCTTGAGCAGAGAGGCAGGAGACCTCTGAGTTGGATTCTCATGTCTTCTCTTGAGTGATCTTAGTAACACTTTTCACATCACCCGTCTCAGAAGGATAAATACATTAAAATATAATTATTAGAATCAGTCCAAAATGTATCCTGTGCAACAGTTTTCCATTGGAAGCTGCTGATTGGAGGGAAAAGAATCTTTCCAGGGGAACTCATTGATTCCACTAAAGCTTTGAATGGAAACCAGGAAGGTTGGCCAGCAGCTGGAAAGCACAAGCATCCGGCTCGCAGCTTGACTTCTCCCCATGTCCTCAGCTTCCCATGCTGTTTGGATTGCCTGCTATCTAGCTTCAGCAGGAAATGTCCATTTTGATGAACTAACCTTTTTCAATGGAAGAATCTTTCATGTGAAAAATCACTAAGAGGCCTTTAAATAAATGAAGGGAAAAATAAAAACAGATTTCCTCTTGCAGCCATAACTCTGCCCCTCTGGGAACACCAGCCTTCCATCTCCCCTCTTGATCAAACTAACTGTGCCCACAGCACAAAACTCGACTACATCAATATCCACAAACGATGTGGGTAGGATAGGAAAGGGTAGTTTGCTGAAGGATTGTGTAAATGGTGTGGCCACCTCCAGAATGCCCCCTCGTGGGTGACTTGAGATGGCTCTGCAGTGCCTCTCTCCATTTCCCTCCTTAGGGGTCCACACTAATTCTACTAAGGCTCACGTGTCCCTTCTTGGCGCCTGGCTTATTAACATAGAATTCTAAATAAACACAGAAGACTCTTCCAGCGCAGTCTCAAGCTGGACACAGCCCCTCCTCCCTAATGTCTCTCTGTTTATCTATCTTCAAGTTTCCAAGTTGGGAATGGCTTTTCATCCCTTCCCAGGATCTGCTTCTGCTCTCCCCTCGCTCAAAGGTCCGTCTCCTGTAGAAGCCTCTTGAACTCTGCGGGTCCTGCCACAGTTTCCTCTCCTATTTCCTGCTCTTCTCTGGCTCTTTAAAAGGAGCAGCTACCCTCTGTCAGGCCCAACTTAGAGGCTGTTAATAAGGCCTAGACGTGTTGGACCCATTCCATCATAAAGACCCACCTCAGCCACTGAAAGGGTGCGTGAAGAAAGGAAGGCTGAGAAGGTGGAGTTCAGGTTATCATAGAATAATAGAAGATGAGGGATGGAAGGGACCTCAGGAGGTCATCTAGTCCAACCCTATCCTCAAAGTGCATGCTCTGTAATTAATGGAAGCTATGGTAATAATAACACTAACAAATGTTGATGAAGTAAATGAGCTGGCTCCTCAGCTCTTGTAAATCAAGGTAGGTCCAATGACTTCTACTCAACTACGTTGCTTTACATCAGCCGAGGACATGGCTCAGTAGGGGTCTCACACAGACTGAGTGGGTTGGATAGAGAGAAACCAGTCTGAGTCTTGCCTTCAACTATCCAAGGATTTGCAGATGGGCACCACTGTCTTGGATTTCACTCCAGAAGTTAGATTGGAGCAGGGAAAGTGGCTATAACCAAAAGGTGGGTGGATGGATGAGACACAAACTGAAAGATCAACATCATGTCTAGAATTCAAACCATGGTTGTTATGGCTACTGTATGGAATACCACTAAGGGACTGGCACAGAGATTGTAATTATACTATGGCCTTAGGTAAGGTGTGCAAAGAAGAACAGGAGGGAAAGGCTATTGTGCATGTTTGGGCCTCTCTGAAATGATGGCTAGAGAAGGCATTTTCCAAACTGCCAATGGAATCGTGAGGTCCAATTTCCATTCAATGCTAAGGCAAGTTGACCATCCAGACCTGTGGAGGGAAAAGAAGATGGAGTCTCTGTTTCTTAAGAGAACTGATCTATAGGAATGGCTGCAAAAGCCTGAGATGGAATGTGCCTTTCTAGCAGATATTTAGTCTCAGAAACTTTAGCAGTAACAAGATAGTTATGAGCCATGGGTGCCGGCAGGGACAGAATGCGGAGGAAGACCTTGCAACTTAGATAGGGACAGTTGAAAAGTATTAGGCCAAAATATTCCTAGATAAGTAGTTTTTAGTATGTATTGCCATGGAAACTGTGACGTGAATAGACTTGTTTGTGTAAGGCTATAAAAGCTTTTAGAAATGTATGTTTAAGGTCACCCCTAGCATATAGGGACCACCTTCTTTACGTAAAGAATAAACTCTTGGCTTTGCTAAAACTGCTGTCTGGTTAATTTGGACCATCTGCTGGGCAATGGACATGTAAGTAAGGACCCCTGAGTTTGAGTTCTTCAACAGACCTCTTAGGTGTCTCTGAAAACCTGAGCTTATTTATAAACCGGGTGGATTCTCTGAATTTCCATTTTATGAGAAATTTCAAGTTTTGTTTTTATTTTGAACTAGAAAAAAAGGAAATGTCTTTGAAATCTCTTGCAAAATGAAACATAAAAAATAATAATTCTGGAAAACTCTTTTGCAGAAATCTTCAAAATTTCATTTTGAAATGAAACTTTCATGTTGAAATTTATTTTATTTTATGGTTTTTAATGTTCTTATTGATTGTATTATTTTTCTTTACTTTATTTCATGCCATAATTCAACATAAAATAGGAGTCAAAACATTCCATTATTTTAGTTTATTTATAAAATCATTAAGAACCGCTGCCACTTGTTATTATGTTTGGCAGAAGTCCATTTTTATTTTGATACATAATTTGACGGATAATATCAATGCTTATTTTTAAGCATTTTCTAAAATTGATTTAAGTTTCCCTAGTGATGGGAAAGTGGGCAGTCAGACAATTGGGGCAGACATACAATAATTATTTAATGACAGTAGACTTTGATATTCAAAATGTTCAAGATTGATAGCTGTTAAAACACCAATTGCTAATATCATATGGAAAAATATATAAAGTAAAAATCCTTAAATCAAACTCAAATAACTTCTCCTGTAACATTTGTATTAATTTCTTAGCTGTAAATTCCTGTTCGTAACAATGGAAATATTTTTCATTGGTTTGTGGGTACAGTGAAATTGATGTTTACCTCCATTTACCAATAAAAATCTAATCCCTCCATACCTACTTATTATTGATTGAAACATCTCTTCTTCTTCCATAGATCAAAGTGACTTCAGTTTCCCTTGTGAGGAAACAGTTTGACATTTTGGCTAGGGAAATAAGAAATATGCTCAGGGCTAGATTCAAAAAGGAATATCAGCTTTGCAATTCCAAACATGCCAACACTTATAAAATCACTGGGAAATGATTATTCCCCTCAGTTCGGCACTGGTGAGGCCACATTTGAAGTATTGTGTCCAATTTTGGGCCCCCCACTACAGGAAGGAAATGGACAAATTTGGGAGAGTTAAGTGGAGGGCAAGAAAAATAATTAGGGGGCTGGATCACATGACTTATAAGGAGAGTCTGAAGGAACTGGGATTTTTGAGTCTGCAGAAGAGAAGAGTGAGGGGGATTTGATAGCAGCCTTCAATTACCTGAAGGGGAGTTCCAGAGAGGATGGAACTAGGCTGTTCTCAGTGTTGGCAGTGACAGAAGAAAGAGCAATGATCCCAAGTTGCAGTGAGTAAGGTATAGTTTGGATATTAGGAAAAGCCATTTTCCCTAGAAGGGAGGTGAAGCACTGGAATGGGTTACCTGGGAGGTGTTGGAATCTCCATCCTTAAAGGTTTTTAAGGTGTGCCTTGACAAAGCGCTGGCTGGGATCGTTTAGTTGAGGTTGCTCCTTCTTTGAGAAGGGGGTTGGACTAGATACCTCCTGAGGTCACTTCCAACCCTGATCTTCTATGGTTTAATGATTCTAACAGTAAATCTTGTCACTTGATCCATTCTAGCAACAGGCATATTTTGACAGCACAATGGATTTTAGCAGATTACGTCCTTTCATTAGACATCTGAGGTGTCCTGCTTCATATGAATTATTACAACTGTACAGAAGAGATGAATATGGGGTTTAGATTGTACTGTTTTGGGGCACAGTGTGCCACACCCTGTCTGGGGAAGAAGGCCCTGACCTTCTTCCTCTACGTTAGCCAGTGGCTACTCCTACCTGCAGCTTTGTAATGTCCAGGCCTTCCTCTGTTGCTCGTTGCTTCTCCACCTAAATCAACTTCTTCCCTGGGCCAAGAGCCCTAAGGGCCTGGCCCTTGAGCACAGAGGCTATGGCAGTGGTTCGGGAAATCAGGGAGTTGCTAGTTTGAATCCCTCTCAACACTTGTGAGACGTCACCATTGTAGATGCTCCTGGCACATCCCAGGCCATCTTCAGTAGCTCATCATTTCTCCATCTTAACCAACCTCCTCCCTGTGACAGAACATCCCCTTGTATTCACACACTAGACACTATTATAATAATCTTCATACAGTCATGCCTTATAAGGTGTTATTTGAAAACTCATAACCTGCTGAACAGTAAAATGCATCCAGTAACATTATGCACATGGGCTGAGATCATGACTGACTTGTTTCCCAGATAAGTTTGGGGAGTTGCTAAACCAGTTTCTCAAAGGCAAAGGGCAGGGCTAAACCCCAGCCAGGTGTCAACAAAGCTGATGAGCCACCCCCTATCAAGTGGCCGTTCTATGGCAAGAAAGGGAGGGGAAGGGGTAAAGAGATCTTCATCTTAGTTAAAACACATCATGATCTCTCTTTCATCCCTGAAACCTCTTGGCCCTCAGATGGAAATGCTTTTCAAGGAGGAACTGCAAGAAAGGAGGGACAAACATCCCAAGATACCCCTCTCTTCTCTTTCCCTGTCCATCTCCCGCTTTGCACCGGAGAAGACAAAAGAAGCAGCCATTGTACTGTGGGGGAAGAATCTTGGCTGGAAGAGTTTGGTCAGTAATGCTGTTAAAAGCATGTGGTGAGAGACTTTGCTTTAAAGTTAATATAGCTGGTTCCGTTAGGCACTCCAGAGTGTTTTATATTTATTTTTCTTGCAGCCATTTCTGACTCTGCCTCACTGCTTGCACTCACTGAAAATCTTTCTCTTTTAGTTAATAAACTTGTTTTATTGTTTTATCTAATCCCGTGTGTTTACGTTAAAGTGCTGGGTAATTCCATGTAGGGTGGCCAAGTTGTGTGTACATTGTCCTCTTAAAGGAATAATGCACTTGATATATTTGGACTGTCTGGGAGAGGCTGGGCAGTACAGGACATACATTTCCTGGGGGGAAAATTCAGGACTGGGAGTGTTTTGGGGTCAAGGGGCACACGGCCCCCCACTGGTCTGGATTGCGCCCCAGTACATCACAGCCATCTACTGAGGTTTTCAGATATGCCCAGGCACCTAACCCCTGTTGATTTCAGTGAGAATTAGGCATCTAGGGCCTGATTTCTAAAGATATTTAGGTGTTTAAAGATGGAGACGGAGATATTAAAATAAGCATTTTATTCTTTTTGAAGGAAATGAAAAGCACTGACATGTCAAAATGAAATTTAGGTTTTGATTCTCTGAATCAATCCCTGAATCAATTCCAAATAATTCTTGTTTGAACAACAGCATATCTTTGGAAAAAAATCTTGGCCTTTTCTTTGTTAAGCTAAATCGATTGAGCTTCATGATATACATACCAGATCCACAGCTTGTGTAAACTGGAATCATAGCATAGGACTCAATGGAGCCAATCCCTATGTGATGTAAATGGATGTAGTTCCATTGAAGCCAATAGGCCAGATTCCCAGATGGTGTAAATTGGTTACGTTCTCTCAAAGTCAAGAAATTCCACTGGTTTGTGGAGGATCTAGCTGTAAATGTTCAGCTCGGATTCTTCTCTCACATATTCCAGTTTTACACCAGTCTGAATCCTTTGGCACCAATCTTGATTTATAGACACAAGAGAAAGAAGCTCGTATCCTTGATTTTTAGTGTCCATGAAACAAGACTAAGTGTCAAAGCAATTTAATAGGCATTGCTTAGGCACACAATGAAAGCCGGATTCTTCCCTCCCACAAAATGCACACCCGTTAAACATCAGGATTGAGCCAGATCTTCTGCAGGTGTAAATCAGACCAACTGCATTGACATCAGTGAGAATCTGGATTTCCATTGGTGCAATTGAGAGCAGAATCTGGCCCATTTATATATAAACCGTTGTTGTCATGGAAAAAAGGGGCCTGGACCAGGAGGCTCACAGTGAAAAAGTATGTATTGGAGAAAGACAGATGATTAATTCTTGGCAAATAACCTCCACCCAGTCAGTCTCCACAGTGAAGCTTTGATCTCTTTGTTCCTCATGCTGTACACGATGGGATTCAGCACTGGAGGCACTGTGGAATACAGAAGAGCTGCCACGAGATCCAGAGCTGATGTGGAGCTGGAGCTGGGTTTCAGGTAGGCAAAGATGCCAGTGAAAACGAACAAGGAGACTACAGTGAGGTGAGGCAGGCAGGTGGAGAAGGCTTTGTGCCGGCCCTGCTCAGAGGGGATTCTCAGCACTGTGGTGAAGATCTGAACGTATGACACAATTATAAAAACAAAGCAGATTAAGACAAAGCATGCATTAAAGGCAATAACACCAATTTCACTGAGGTATGTGTCGGAGCAGGCAAGCTTGAGCAATTGGGGGATTTCACAGAAGAACTGATCCACTGTGTTGCCTCCACAGAAGGTTAATGCAAATGTGTTCCCTGTGTGCAGGGCAGAATTGAGAATCTCACTGATCCAGGCACAGGTTGCCATTTGAAGACAAGCTCCCCTGTTCATCACTCTCTCATAGTGCAGCGGTTGGCAGATATAGATGTATCTGTCGTACGCCATGATGGTGAGAAGGGAAAAATCTGTTCCCATAAACAAGAAGAGGGAAAAGACTTGGGTGACACAGCCAGCATAGGAAATAGAAGTGGTGTTCATGAGGGAATTAGCCAGGGATTTGGGAATGGTGGCAGAGATGGAGCCAACATCTAGGATGGACAAGTTCATAAGGAAGAAATACATGGGGACATGAAGGTGGTGGTCAAGGGCTACAACTACAATGATGAGAAGATTCCCCATCAGGGTTGCCAGGTAAAGCAGTAGGAGCAGGATAAAGTTAAGATTCTGCATCTCAGGAACATCAGAGAATCCCAGGAGAAGGAATGTGGTGACAGTGGTTTGGTTGGACATTGTCTTTCTCAAAACATTATTTGCTTCCTGTGGAGGGAAAGACAAGAACCAGGGTCAGAATTAGGCTAGTAAAATGACTCTCCTTTAGTGTTAACCACCTTAATATCCTTGAGCCATATCCTTAGCCTGTGAAGTTTGGTGTAATATGGAAACGAGGATGGGGGAATCAACTCCATTGTCTCGAGTGGAGTTACTGCTGATTTACACTGGGCTGAGTGTTTGGATAATCAAGTCCATCGACCAAAGAAGATTACTTTTTATTTACACAAAGTTGAAGGAAATTAAATCAGGACAAATTGTTTGTAAATCTTTTTCACCCAAAAAGGCATAAGGTTAGGTAAATTTTATCCTTATTTTAGAGAGGGAGACGGCAGACCAGAGATCTAGATTCTGCCGTCATGTAGAACAGCGTAAATCTGGGGTAATTTCACCAAAACCAGTGGATTTTCTGTGCATTTACCCTGCTGTAAATGGAAGTAGCATCTACCATGGAGATGGAAGGGCTCACTCATGGTTTCATGTTGACATTGCTGTAGAGTCAGGAACACAGCCTAGGAGGAGTCCAGGATCCCAGATGAAAGAAGCTAGGAAGAAGACAAATGACATTTTGATCTCACTCAGGCTTACCAATAACCACTCTTTCTGGAGCACTCATCTGCAGGGTCACCCAATCCACCCCCTGTTGAAGTCATTGGGTTATTTCATGCTTGGCAACGCTTCTCTCCTGGTGGTGGGGGTTGGCAGTGACAGAGAAAACACTTAAATATTATCACACAACACGGAATAAAGATGTGACAAGTGAGATTGATGTGTGCACCTGCTCCCAAGCATTCCAGAAAGTCTAAACAATGAACACAGTCTAATGAATCTAATACCAGTTTTAACAGTACTAACCCACAGCTGAGCCAGGCTGGTTTCCAGCCAGGCCTTTGTCAGTGGTCAGCTGAGGATTAGGGGCCTTGGCATGATCTGGCACCCGGTCTGCCAGCATCACAGTGGTCCTTGTTGAAGAACCCAAACTCAGGGGTCCTTACTTACATGTCCGTTGCCCAGTGGATAATCCAAATTAACTAAACAACAGATTAGCAAAGTCAAAAGTTTATTCTTTACGTAAAGAAGGTGGTCCCTATATGCTAGGGGCAACTCTTAACATTCAATTCTAAAAGCTTTTATAGCCTTACACAAACATGTCTTTTTATATCACAATTTCCATGGCATTATATACTAAAAAAACCTGCTTATCTAGGAATATTTTGGCCCAGTATTTTCAACTTTCCCTATCTAAGATGCAAGGTCTTTCTCTGCATTCCATCCCTGCTGGCGCCCAGGTTCTATAACTATCTTGTTAACCCCTAACATTCTAAGATTTAAACATCTGCTAGAAAGGCACTTTCAATCTCTGGCTTTTGCAGCCATTGCTACAGACCAGTTCTCTTAAGAAACAGAGACTCCATCTTCTTTTCCCTTCACAGTCTCCCCTTTGTTCCTATTAGTTCTACTACTAGGAACACAATCATGATATATTCCTTCATTTCCCTTGCCAATATACCAATACCATATTGACCTTTGCACCATTTGTCTCCTAGGGGGTTTAAACTTTTTTTGCTGGAATAATAAATAGCAACATTGCATACAACAAAACATTAACATTAACATTATCATAAACACTACTATACCTACAAACAATTTTTTAAGCCAGTATAAGTCCGGTAACCAAGAAGACAGAGCATTCCAGACGGATGACCATGAAATATCAATGCCAGACAGTGGCATTGGAGAGTTAGCGAATTCATGGAAAAATCTGCTGACAAATTTTTTTTAGTGCGTACTCCAAATCACCCACTCCTTGCCAGGGCCAAAACATTCTCCATCCTCTCCAGAACACTGAAGAGTGTTCAGTTAATGGGTTAGAAAACTTCTCTTAGGTCAATGATTATACACAACCTTATGTATGGTTGGACGAATGGACTATAAAATGGATAGAGAACTGGCTAGAGCATAGGGCTCAACGAGTAGTGATCAATGGCTCCATGTCTAGCTGGCAACCGGTCACAAGCGGAGTTCCCCAAGGGTCGGTCCTGGGGCCGGTTTTGTTCAACATCTTTATTAATGATCTGGAGGATGGGGTAGATTGCACCCTCAGCAAGTTTGCGGATGACACTAAGCTGGGGGGAGTGGTAGATACCCTGCGAGGTAGGGATAGGATACAGAGTGACCTAAACAAACTGGAGGATTGGGCCAAAAGAAATCTGATGAGGTTCAACAAGAACAAGTGCAGAGTCCTCCACTTAGGAAGGAAGAATCCCATACACAGCTATAGACTGGGGACCGACGAGCTGGGCAGCAGCTCTGCAGAAAAGGACCTGGGGGTAACAGTGGATAAAAAGCTGGATATGAGTCAGCAGTGTGCCCTGGTTGTCAAGAAGGCTAATGGCATATTGGGCTGCATTAGGAGGGGCATTGCCAGCAGGTCACGGGAAGTGATTATTCCCCTCTATTCGGCATTGGTGAGGCCGCATTTAGAGTATTGTGTCCAGTTTTGGGCCCCCCACTACAAAAAGGATGTGGACAAGTTGGAGGGAGTCCAGCGGAGGGCAACCAAAATGATTAGGGGGCTGGAGCACAGGACTTATGATGAGAGGCTGAGGGAACTGGGCTTGTTTAGTCTGCAAAAGATAAGAATGAGGGGGGATTTGATAGCGGCCTTTAACTACCTGAAAGGGGGTTCCAGGGAGGATGGGGCTAGGCTGTTCTCGGTGGTGGCGGATGACAGAACAAGGAGCAACGGTCTCAAGTTGCAGGGCTGGGAGGTCTAGGTTGGACATTAGGAAAAAGTTTTTCACTAGGAGGGTGGTGAAGCACTGGAATGGGTTACCTAGGGAGGTGGTGGAATCTCCATCCTTAGAGGTTTTTAAGCTGAGGCTTGACAAAGCCCTGGCTGGGATGGTGTAGCTGAGATTGGTCCTGCTTTGAGCAGGGGGTTGGACTAGATGACCTCCTGAGGTCCCTTCCAACTCTAATATTCTATGATTCTATGATTCTATGTAGAGGAACTGGATGCACACCTCCAGGCCAGAGATATACTAGGGTACATCTTCCCCTCCACATTGGTGATAAAGTTTTTCCTGCCCAATTTCCACATGCCCACCATACACCTTCTTCTATTGGAGTAACTCCTCTGCAACTATTGGAATGGGCTTGGTATGGCCCATGTAGCATGATGTTAGCCCATTCAAACCAGGTATTATTTGCATATTGATTGAGGGTAGTAGCCTTTTGAATTTTCCAGACCTCTCCTCTAAACCGGCCATTTTTATATAAATTCATATTCTCTAAGATTCATGCACCATTTGTGGGTCTTGTTACACTTAATTCCTCGGGTGGCATCTAGCATACAAGTATAAACTGTTTTCTCATTCAATTGAGTGGCATTTGATCCTCGCTTCTGTATCAAAATTTTACTGATTTTTCCTTCCACCGTAGGTATATGGACAATGTATTTACATTTTGAATATTTCCATACATTCCTTACTTCACAGGTAACATTTAACCAGGGTTTGTCTAATTCTGTTACCGGTACAGATTGTATCCACTGCACACATATTGGTGCTGCTGGTTTCCTTCCCGGGAGAATTAAGTCTCTGGGATCAACTCTCATTCCCAACCAGTGTTTTATTTTTTTCTATTACTGTTCCCATGGGATTAGTCCAGGCCAAACTTTCCCATTCATTAACTGGCACAGGAATTGATATTAGGTGGTATTCCTTCCCGATGATGGGTTGCCATAAAGGAGCACACCCAACAATCTTTGACCTCTCAAGACGCAGTTAAATTCTTTAACAACATATAAAATGAATTGGCTTTAAAATCTGCATTGCCCATGTTTAAATTAATTAGAAACATCATCAAAAATAACAAATCCATCTTCTACACTAATTATAAAACAATGTATCCCCTCAATATAACAGAGACACCACAAAATAATCAATAAAGTGATTAAAAATATTATAAAAATAATAAAGTCCATTAATATTTCTTTCCTGGTGCACTCTTGACTCCGTTGACTGTCTACTTCAGAGCAACCACAAGGGTATTGCCCGTGGTGGTTCACCCTTCCACGTCTGCTTCTGGGACCTCGGTCCAGCGGAGCTCCCTCATTGCACTTGGAAATCTGCTCCTTTTGAGGATTAGCATCAGGTGATTGTACTTTCTTTAGATGGGTGCAGTGGTACCAGGCTTCCTTTCCCTGTAGCTTTGCAGCAGTGTATGTAGTTAACAGCACCTGGTAAGGACCATCCCACCTTGGTTCTAAGCAATTCTTGCATGAAAACTTCTTCAACAACACCCAATCTCCCAGCTAGATGTCATGCACGGCCACGTCTAAAGGAATTCTCTGAACATCTCTGGAAAACTCAAAAATAGCAATACGTGTCTTTTGTAATTTTATAATGTATACAACCAACTCCTCATCTCCACCCATGAGACTGGCGTATGCTTCCCCCCAATTGAAATAGTTGAAATAGTCTCCCAAAAAGAACTTCATAGGGAGATAAATTTGTCTTTCTAATTGACATAGTTCTTAGATGCATTAAAGCTAATGGTAATGCATCCACCCAACGTAATCCGGTATTAGCCATAACTTTAACTGGTTGATTCTTCAATTTTGCATTAGATCTTTCAACTATGCCTGATGACTGAGCTCTGTATGGAGTATGTAATTTCTGAATTATTCCCAATGCTTTCATTAAAGATTGCATCACTTGATTAGCAAAATGACTTCATCTATCAGATTCTACCACTAGAGGGCAGCCAAACCTTGGAATTATATCTTTCACTAATGCTTTTAAGACAGTCGCCGTGTCAGCCCCTCTGGTCGGAAAAGCTTCAATCCGTTTTGAATACACACATACTATTACCAGCACATATTTAAAACCCTTACAAGCAGGCAAGTCCATATAATCTATCTGCAAATACTGGAATGGGCCATAGATCCATTCTGGTGCCCCCAGTAGTTGTGGCTGGTGACATCCCATGTTATACTTTTAACAGGTAACACAACCTTGAGATACTTGTTTAGCCACTTGATGAATACCTGGAGCACACCAAAATCACAGAACCTGATCAGCTATCCCCCCTTTGCACACATGGCCACCTCGGTGGGCAAAGCAGGCAAGTTTAGGCAAAAGTGTCCTAGGGGCCATTTGGCGGCCATCAGGTGACCACCATATATTGTCAGAAAAGTAGCCCCAAGAGTCCTCCAACTGTCCAACTCTGAAGATGGAACTGAATCATAAATCTCCAAAGGGGAGACAGAAAATTGAGCTGGCCAGGAGGCACAGACTGCCTGTACATCCAGAGGAGGAAAGGCGTTCCTGGCTGCAGCCCTTGCAGCTCGATCTGCAAATGCATTTCCACGGGAGACTTCATCCAAAGCAGAAGTATGAGCTTTACAAAAAGTAACAGCAATAGAAGAAGGTAAAATAATAGAAACAAGCAAATTATTCACAGCCTGAGCATGTGCTATGGGCTGTCCTGAAGAAGTATAAAAACCCCTTTGCTTCCAAATTTGTCCTGAAGCATGACAAACTCCAAATGCATAGCGAGAATCAGTATAAATATTAACAGAACAAGAAGCACATGTAAGAGCAATCAATTCAGCCAATTGAGCAGAAAATACATCAGGTAAAGAATGAGCTTCCCAAACCTCATGTGGTGTACATACCACATACTCCGTTCTACGCGTTCCTGTCTCATCAACAAAGCAAGAACCATCGATATAAAGAATATAATCTGGGTTAGTCAAAGGAGTATCCTGAAGATCAGAGCAGGGTGTAGTGCTCTGAGAAATAACATAATCGCAATCATGAGGTTCTCCTTCAGTGGGAATTGGTACCAGTGTAGCTGGGTTTAGGGATGCACAACGTTTGATAGTAATATTATCAGCTGCTAAAAGCACAATTTCATATTGAGTAAGGCGTTGTGCTGAAATATGCTGAGTTTTCCCTTTAGTTATCAGGGCTTCTACAGCATGTGGCACATAAAGAGTTAAAGAATGTCCAAGCACCAGATCTTGTACTTTTTGAACTAGTAAAGCAGCTGCTGCCACAGCTCTAAGACAGGCTGGATAACCCTGTGTCACAGAATCAAGCTGACATGAAAAGTATGCAACAGGTCATTGAGCCCCTCCCATTGGTTGTGTAAGCACTCCAGATGCAGTACCCTGTTGTTCATGACAGTAAAGGTTAAACGGTTTAGAATAATTGGGAAGCCCTAATGCTGGGGCTATAGACAAGGCTTGCTTTAAAAAAATGAAAGAAGCCTCAGCTTCTCCTGACCAAGGAGGTGGATCAGTCTCAGAAACTTTAGTAAGTGTAACCAGAGGCTTAGCCATAGCAGCAAAATTTGGAATCCACTGTCTACAATAACCAACCATTCCCAAAAACCCATGAATCTGTTTTTTAGTATTAGGTCTAGGAGTTCTTAGAACAGCTTCTATGTGCTGTGGTGAAAGTAAACGTGTTTGATAAGAAATAAGATGCCCCAGATATTGAACCTCTAGTTTACAGAACTGCAATTTTATCAAAGAAACATGATGCCCTTTCTCATACAGTGCTTTTAATAGAAACACAGAATCAACAATGCATGCTTTCTCAGAATAAGAACACAAAAGCAAATTATCAATATATTGAATCAAAACAGAACCTTCAGAAAATGTTATAGACTGTAAATCTTTAGTAAGAGCTTGAGAAAAGATCATAGAACTTTCCACAAATCCTTGTGGAAGGCGTGTCCAGCAAAATTGCATCCCTTCCCAAATAAAGCTAAACAGATATCGGAAATCTGCATGAATAGGTATAGAAAAAAATGCAGCACAAAGATCAATGCAAGTAAAATAAGTGAAAGAGGGTGGGATTGAAGTAAGAATAGTTTCTGGGTTTGGAACCACTGGATGTTGTGGGACCACATAAGAATTATTAATACAAAGATCCTGTACAAATCTATACACAGGTTTTCCGTCTGGACCTGGTTTAGGTTTCCTAACAGGCAATATGGGAGAATTACAAGGAGACTGACAAGGTACTAAAATACCCTGCTTTAAAAACTCTTGAATCACTGAGCAAATTTCTTCTATTGCTTCCTGAGATAAAGGATACTGAGGCACCAAAGGCAGTGGACCAGGACAGACAGTAATTTTGACTGGGTCTGCAGATTTTAGTAACCCCACTTCAGTAGAAGTATGAGCCCATAACCCTTCAGGTACTTCGCTTAGTGCAGGGTGAGGAAGAGACCGTTTAGCTACAACTTCAGTAATTAAAGCTTAAAATAAAGGAACCAGTGAACCAGGAAAAGACAAAGAAATTCCCTCTGGTGTAAAAATCGTAGTGGCATTCAATTTACATGACAAGTCTCTCCCAAACAAGTGATGAGGGCAATCTGGAGAAATCAAAAAAGCATGTTGTTCTGTAAGAGGTCCTATGTGAACAAGTGTAGGTTTAGTCTGGGAAACACGATGTATTTTTCCTGACACCCCCACTATCGGAACAGAATGTTTAGGGTCCAGAGGGACCTCAGAATATTTAAGTAAGCTTAACTCTGCTCCAGAATCAACTAAACAACTATAAACTTGTTCCCCTACCTGAATTTTTAATTGTGGGTCAGAAGAATCTAAGTGAAATGAATCAACAACAAGCGACGCTAACAGAGTGAAGTCTCCCTCCTCATCCTAGTCTAAATTTGCTAAACCATCTTCCCTTTAGATGGTTGGAACATTTTCACTTTGGGGGTCGTTGATTTGAATGTGGTGGAAGCCCCCTAAATCTTATAGGACAGTCATGTTTCCAATGACCAAGTTCCCCACAATAATTGCAGGCATCTGTATTCTCTCTCCCGTGCCTCTGATAAACCACACTAGGCTGTCTCCGGCCTGTCTGCCTTATGCCTTGCAGGCGGTGTTCTTGAGAGAGCCCTCCTCTATTAGGATACTGAGAAAGCACAGCTTGAGTAGCAGCAACCTTTTCAGTTTCTCTCTGCCTTTTCTTTTCCCTTCCATTGAACACATAAGTGGCAATGGATATAATCTCAGACAATGATTTCCCTTGTCAGCCTGGACCATTACAGTAAAAATAAGATCTAATATGCCCAGCTGATTGCCTCACAAAAAAACCTGCAACCATAGGGTGATTTTCCTGTAAATCAGGATTTAATCCTCCATGCTGTCTGAGGGCTTTCTTCAATCACCCAAAAAAAGTCTCCTGGATGTTCATCAGGACCCTGTGTACATGATTCTACCTTAGTCCAATTAACTCCAGTTTTTGATGCTCCCCTAATTGCTTCCAATAAGGCTAAACGATGATTAATTAAATTATTCCTCCGTGCACCATTATTATTATCCCATGAGGGATCTTCCATGGGCCATGTGTGGGTTACCTGCCCTCCCTCTTGCTTAGTAGTTTCCTGAATAACTTTCAGTTTTTCCTCCTCTGTCAGAAGAGCGTCTAACAACTGAGTAACATCTGCCCAAGATGGATTATAAGTAGAAAAAATAATTTTAATTTTTTTACACACTGTCTCTGGATCATCACGTAAACGCGGAGTACCCTGCTGCCATAAGAGCAGATCTTGTGGAGTAAAAGGAACATGAACAAAAGATTGCTGAATGCTTCCATCTCCAATAATGACAGGGTAGGTTCTTAATGGAGCCTGAACAGTGGGAATAGGAGAATTAGGGGACAAACCAGAAAAGGAAGGCTCATCATCAAGTCTCTGACGAACTTGATCTCTAGTTCCCTTACTGACAGACTGATCTGACAGTCTGTGAGTAATGAAAGGGAGTGCAGGGGAGGGGGGAGATGAGGATTCCTCTCGGGTCCTAGATTCTCCCTCAAACACACAGCAAGGAGGCAGTGACCAATCCTGCTCCTCTGCTTTCCCTGCTTGTAAACCCTTTTCATTGTAAGGCAGAGGATTAGTAAGAGAAGGATAGACTTTTGAAATAAATTCACCGGTGTTAGAAATCGGCTGTGCAAATAAGGGAGCAACAGTTGCCAATTTCCTTTCTAAATTCTTCACAGTTGATTTATAACTAGCTAGCTGACTTTCCGTACGGCGTTTAAAAGGTACATTATCCCACAGATACCAATATTCCATTTGCTTGGGGTGTGGATCTTCTAATAACCCCTTCAAATACTGCAGTTTGTCTAAGTCAAAGGTACCTTCCTGTGGCCATTGTTTACTAGGATCTCCGGAAAAATAACCTGGCCATATCATTTTACATAACAGAATTAAGCGCTTTATAGACAAACCCTTAGAACCTGGAATAGACTTGAAATTCTTAACCATATAGTCCAAAGGACTCACAGGGGTGGGAGAAGACTGCCTTGCACCCATAACTGGGGTTTCTGATCAGAAATTGCTCACCAACTCTCACCCACACAGGGAATTACAGATTGGAATTATAGCATTAGACTTTGCTAAAAAAAATAAACAAGGGACCTTACCTTATCGCCTCCCCACCGCCTCAGCTACCCAGAAGTAACCCCAATAGGTGAATTCACCTGGTGCCGGCTGGGTAGTTCAGTGGAACTGAGACGAGGAGGATGCGCGCTAGTCAGGTCCCATCTGGGGTGCCAAATTTGTGGATGAACCCAATCTCAGGGGTCCTTATTTGCACGTCTGTTGCCCAGTGGATAGTCCAAATTAGCCAGGCAGCAGTTTAGCAAAGTCAAAAGTTTATTCTTTACGTAAAGAAGGTGGTCCCTAAAGGCAAGGGGTGACCTTAAACATACATTTCTAAAAGCTTTTATAGTCTTATACAAACAAGTCTTTTTATGTCACTGTTTCCATGGTAATACATACTAAAACTACTTATCTAGGAATGTTTTAGCCTAGTACTTTTCAACTGTCCCTATCTAAGTTGCAAGGTCTTCCTCCGCATTCCGTCCCTGCCAGCACCCAGGCCTCATAACTGTCTTGTTACTGCTAAACATTCTCAGACTAAACATCTGCTAGAAAGGCACATTCCATTTCAGGCTTTTGCAGCCATTCCTACAGACCAGTTCTCCTAAGAAATTGAAACTCCATCTTCTTTTCCCTCCACAGTGTTCTCCTAATTTTTATGCTGTCCCCGCTCTGTGCACCAAACTGGGCCAACAAACCACAATTGGATTATCTAGTAAGTCCACAGATCCCTTTCAGCAACGAAGGCACCGGGCCAGGTTTTTTGTCGAACGTGCATGGTAAAAAACGTCTTATCCATGCTACAAGGACACTTAATACATGTGTGCCTCTGACAATGGTGCTGGCTCAGTGAACGGCGGGACTTTCTGATTCTCACTCAGCCAGACAAAGACACTCCCTTTGAGACCCCCTTTTCATACACTAACGCAAACAAGTTGTGTATCGCCCATCTGACGTGTAGTTACCGCTCTCTGAAGTAGTAAGCTGCCACCTTTGATCTTGTACTGGATCGTTCGGCTAAAAACATCTCTATCCATCATATTGTCACTCTGAGGGGTCATTGAGCCCTTGTTATCTTTGGGGAATTGGGATGTTCTGGCACCTTTCTGGAATGTGCTGTACATAATGGTTCTTTGCACTGTGTGTGTAATGCCAGCTCAGGTTTTCCCAGTTACTGTGAACTAACAGGCAGGCTCACCGCCTGACTCCTGCTATCTTTGCTTTCTTACAGCAGGGCTTGACCTGGTTCTATCATAAAAGAGCCATTTTTATACAGCAGGTGACCCTGATAGGCCATGCAATATGCAGGGTGTGTTCCCCCAGCAGGACTGAAGCCAACAACCCCTGGCAGGGGAAGGTTTCATATCCCAATGCCCATCCCATTAGTCTGCAGGAAAGAAGAGTGGGGGGATTTGATAGCCTCAACTAGCCTGTTCTCGGTGGTGGTAGATGACAAACAAGGAGCAATGGTCTCAGGTTGCAGTGGGGGAGGTCTAGGCTGGATATTAGGAAAAACATTTTTGTAGGAGGGTGGTGAAGCACTGGAATGGGTTACCTAGGGAGGTGGTGGAATCTCCATCCTTAGACATTTTTAAGGCCCTGCTTGACAAAGCCCTGGCTGGGATGATTTATTTGGGGTTGGTCCTGCTTTGAGCATGAGGTTGGACTAGATAACTCCTGAGGTCCCTTCCAACTCTTACCTTCTATGTTTCTATAAGTCTTTTGTATCTTTGGTGGTGAGGTCACATTTTGAGTATTGTGTCCAGTTTTGGGCCCTCCCACTACAGGAAGGATGTGGACAAATTGGAGAGAGTCCACCGGAGGGCAACAAAAATGTTTAGGGGGCTGGAGCGCATGACTTATGAGGAGAGGCTGAGGGAACTAGGCTAGCTTAGTCTGCAGAAGAGAAGAATGAGGGGAGATTTCATAGCGGCCTTCAACTACCTGAAAGGGGCTTCCAGAAAGGATGTAGCTAGGCTGTTCTCAATGGTGACAGATGACAGAACAAGGAGCAATGGTCTCAGGTTGCAGTGGGGGAGGTCTTGTTTGGATATTAGAAAAAACGTTTTCACTAGGAGGGTGGTGAAGCTCTGGAAAGGCTTACCTAGGTGGAGTAGAAAGTGAGAGCCTGAGACATGAGGCCTAGAAGGCCTGAGGCCTGAATTAAAGTAGAATCATAGAATATTAGAGTTGGAAGGGACCTCAGGAGGTCATCTAGTCCAACCTCCTGCTCAAAGCAGGACTAACCTCAGCTATATCATCCCAACCAGGGCTTTGTCAAGCCTCAGCTTCCAAAACCTCTAAGGATGGAGATTCCACCACCTCCCTAGGTAACCCATTCCAGTGCTTCACCACCCTCCTAGTAAAAAACTTTTTCCTAATGTCCAAACTAGACCTCCCCCACTGCAACCTGAGAATGGTCAAGGACTGCTGTAAGAAAGCAAAGTTAGCAGGAGTCAGGTGGTGAGCCTGCCTGTAAGTTCACAGGAACTGGGAAAACCTGAGCTGGTATTACACACACAGTGCAAAGAACCACTAGGTACAGCACGTTCCAGAAAGGTGGAACCTTGCTGGAGGCAAAGAGTGTGTGTTTTTGCACAGAGGGTAGCAGAGCAAACCGAGAGTGCGGGCAAGGAGGCTGACTGGCATCTCTGTCCTTTTTGAGCAGCTGCATTTCAAGATTGTTCCCTGGGTAAATGTTTTCTCACACGTGGATCCAGACAGTAAAGCTCTGCTCTCCTTTTCTCTGCTGTCCGTCAGGAGCAAGCCTGGTGGTGTCAAGAGACTGATACCTGTGTAACTGGGACCAAATTCATGGCAACACTACAGTCCTGTGTTACGGACCACTCGCCCTTCCCCCAGCCAGGGATAGAACCCAGGAGTCCGAGCCCCCCGCTTGTTCTAAACCTGCAGAGCCCTTGTGGTTTATGTCTGATGCTCCTAAAAACTTCAGGGTTTCAGCTGGTCACTGGCAAAGGTGAGGAAGGGAGTCACCTTCCCCCGCAACAAAATTCTGGTTTGGGGAGAAGGGGGTTGTTTGAGTTGTTGTTGTCTTGTTCTGAAGCACTGAGATGGCCCCGCCTGGAGATGGGACAGTGGGTGGGGTGGGCCAGGGCTCAGAGGTGGCACTGAGCCAAACCCTCTCGCAGGTGCTCGACTGGCTGCGTCTTGCTCACATGCTCTGGGTCTAACTTTTGCGCACCACAGACTGGCAGTGACCTTGGGATTTTTCAGCCTTCCTCTGCAGCCTGTGGGTTGGGGTCAGTTGCCAGAATTAGCTGGCTGTATCTCCTTTAATCGTTTCCTTGAAATCGTGGGGGCCTTAGGGACTGGAGCACAGCAGTTCCTGTTATTCTCCACCTGTGGCACAGAACACTTTACCTAACTGAGGTTTGTAAGATCTTGGTCTAATTCAGTTGCTAGATGGTGGCCTCAGATATACAGACGTTGAGACTAGATGAGCTGCCGGTCCCTTCTGGGGACCCCACTGCCCTCTGAGAGCTGGAAAAAGAACCCAGGAGTCCTGGCTCCCAGTTCAGCCCTCTGAACCCTAGCCCTCACTCCCACTGCCTGTGCTGTGTCAACTCTTGGCACTAACAGAAGCTGTTGTTTTTCCCTCCCATATCTTTCATGGGAGTTAGAACCATTTATTTAACCATGGAGACCAGACTTAAAATCCCCTGGGGAATTAGCTTGTTTTGTTGTCTGAACATTTCTCGCTCTGGGTATTGATGATTTGGGGCCGCTGGTGGAGCCAATTACAGAGCTGAGCGGAGTTTGCCGCTGAGACCTTGGATGAGCTTAGGAGGGGTCTCCTCATCCTGAGCCCCACTCCTTACAGCCCCCCTCAAAGCCAGGCCCCTCACCCCCATGCCCGGTTCTGCATGAGAGATGTGTGTGATGGGGAGGATTGTGTTTGTTTTGTGGGGGGCTGTGTGTGAGGATAGGGGATATCTGAGTGGGGTGTTTGGGTGGGGTGGCTGGGAAGATGGGGAGCTCTCCCTGGCACTACCCTGGGTGCCCACATGTCATTCAGGCATCAAATCCAGATCCAACTGCTCCTATACACCCCAGAGACCATGTCCCAGGGACCCAGCAGCTCAGAGAGCAGATATCAGCCCCCTCTCACCTTCCTAACAGAGGCGGAGAGAAGAGGCTGAGATCTCACAGCCAGGTGAGTTTTCCCAGACAGCTTCTTTCTTTCTTTGATTCCTTCCCTGGCTGCTTCACGGTTCGGTCGCCCACCCCTCCTTGCCCAGCCGCCCACCTGGCCATGCAGACAGGATTGCTGGAAATTAGCAGGGAGTTTCTAACCAGCTGAGGGGGGACGTTCTGCAGCAGCATCCCTGTCAGAGTTGTGGGTGGGGGGGCAACGATTTTGTTCATTTTCAGGGCGGACTGGACAACTGTCTGAGTGCGATTATCGGATGGGGTTGCTTGGAAGACTGGGGGCAAAGCTTAGCAGCACTGGTGCTCATTCCCAGTGAATATCCCACATTCTCAATGCTCATGCTTCAGGGTTCAGCGGGCCATCGGCAGGGGCCAGGAAGGGATTTCCACCCCACTGCCCCATGTATTCGGAGAGAGCTTGGGTTGTTTTTTATTTTTTGAGGGGGGTTAAATATTGTTCCTCTGAAGCCCCAGGCAACGCCTGGAGATGGGACATTGGGTGGTGGGACAGGTGGCTGGGGAGGAGTTTGGTATGTGATGTTTATAAGAGTCTGGCTGTGACCACTAGACCCTGCTCTCCTCCCAGAGCTCTGGGCAAAGCCTTGGCGCCCTGTCGATCGTTTCCTTTCATCTGCAGGGCTCCCCCAGTCCCCAATGAATCCAGCCAACAGCACCAGCCCGGTGACCAAGTTCATCCTGCTGGGTTTCCCCTCCCTGAGCCGGCTGGGCCGGGATCTCACCTGCACCCTCCTCTCCTGCACCTACGCCGGGACACTGGCCGGCAACCTGAGCATCGTGTGGGCCGTGCTGTGGGACCCCCGCCTCCAGCGCCTGCCCATGTACATCCTGCTGGGGAACTTCGCCTGGCTGGAGGTCGGCTATGTCACGACCACCGTGCCGAGGATGCTCTTCGACCTCATGAACCCCGGGGTCCCCATCTCCTTCCTCGACTGCTTTGTGCAGTTCTACTTCTTCTTTTCCATGGGCACCACCGAGTGTTTCTTCCTGGCGGCCATGGCCTTGGACAGATACCTGGCCATCTGCCACCCCTTGCGCTACCCTGTCCTTATGTCCCCGCAGAGCTCCTGGGTGCTGGTGGCCTCCTGCTGGCTCCTCGGTTTCCTCTGGTTCATGGTGGCCATTGTCCTCATCTCCCAGCTCTCCTTCTGTGGCCCCAACACCCTGGATCATTTTATCTGTGACCCGGGCCCGTTGCTGGCTGCCTCCTGCACCCCAGCTCCCTGGACCCAACAGACTTTCTCCACCACAAGCTCCCTCCTCCTCTTCACCACTGTCCTCTTCATCCTGGCCTCCTACGGGCTAGTTATCAGGGCGGTGCTGAGGCTCCCTGCAGGGTCCGGGCGGCAGAAGGCCTTCTCCACCTGCACCTCACACCTGGCTGTCGTGGGTCTCTTCTACGGCTCTGTCATGGTGAGTTACGTCAACCCGGCTGCCTCAGGAAGCAGCGGAAAGGTGGTGACTCTCTTCTACACGGTGGGGACCCCCTTTCTCAACCCACTGATCTACAGCCTGAGAAACAAGGAGATGAAGGATGCGCTGAGGAGGACGCTTCTGGGAGGTTGGTAGGGGGCGTGTTCTGGTCCCAGTCTGCAGGGACTGGCCGGTCAGCAGGGTGGGCAATGAGATACGAGTCCTTTCCTTTCTAAGGGGTGCTGGCTCCAGCCCTGCAGGGGAACACACAGCATTTCCCACAACTGTTGGGAGTCCCACCTCATATTAAAAAATGCCCGTGGGACGGCACAGCCAGAACGCAAACGGGAGCTGGGAGGGTCGTGTCTTTGCTGAAGGAAATGAGCCCTGCTCAGTGGGAGTGTGCAGAGGAGAGCAGACCGAGTGTGCGGGTGCGGAGGCTGGCTTGCGTCTCGGCCCTGTTTGTGCAGCTGCATTTCCAGCTTGTTCCCTGTATCAATGTGGTCTCACCCTTAGATCCAGAGGGCCATATTCTGCTCCTTTCTCCCCTGCCAGTCTGGTGATGGCCAGAGACTGAGACCCGGGACCCAAATCATGGCAGTGCTGTATTGTTTGGTGTGGATCACACTCCCCTTTCACAGCCAGGAACAGAACCCAGGCGTCCCAGACACCACCTCCCTCCCTATATCACCCAGGGCTAGAACCCAGGAGTCCCAGCTTCACCTGATCTAACCACTGGACCCCACTCCCCTCCCGTACCAAGGGACAGAAAGAAGACATTCTCTAACAATCAGAGGCGCGAGGTTCTGGGACAGCCTCCAAACTGGGGTCACGGTGGTAAATAACTTCATTCGTTTTCTGGAAGAGCTGGACAATGTCCGAGCTGGATTGTGTGATGGAGTCTCTTGGGATGGAGGGGCGGGGGGTGGTAGCACTGAAGGTTCCTTTTGGTTCACGTCTGCTGTTCCCAAAAGCTCGTGCTGCAGGGTTTCAGCTGGTCCCTGCAAGGCTCAGGAAGGGACCCCCCACTCCAAAATAATTATTCCATTGTTCACTTCTTCCTCAGAAGCATCAGGGATGGCCACTGCTGGAGACGGGACATTGCCCGGGGTGGCTCTGAGGTGGCACTGAGCATTTTCTGTCTCAGCTGCTCGGCTGGCTGGCTCTTGCTCACGTGCTCAGGGCGTAGCTGGTTCTCAGACGTGGGGTGGGAAGGAATTTCCTCTCCGGTCAGACCGGCAGTGATCTAGGGAGTGTTCTACCTTCCTCTGCAGCATGTGGGATGCTGTTTGTTGGCCAGGATTATCTGGGTGCATCTCGCTTACACATTTCCCAGCCAGTGCGGGGGGCTCCTAACCCAGGAGTCCAGAATCCCAGACCCTTGTTCTAACCCACTGGATCCCACTTCACTTCCAGAGCTAAGGATAGATCCCAGGAGTCCTGACCGCCCGTCCCTCCCTGTTCTAAGTCAGTGGCCCCACTGGCCCCTGAGAGCTGGTAAAAGAACCCCGGAGTCCTGGCTCCCAGTCCAGCAGTCTGACCAGTAGACATCACAACCACTGTGTGAATACTAGCTATTAACAGAAGCTGTCCGTCTCGGTGCGGTGTCCAAGTTAGAGCCACTTAATAAATCATGCAGCCCAGACTGCAATTCCCTGGGCAGAACTAGCTTGTTTTGTGTCTGAACGTTTCTCACTCTGGGTATTGATGATTTGGGGCCGCTAGCGGAGCCAATTACAGAGCTGAGCGGAGTTTGCCGCTGGTTTCTGCTTGAAAAGTTGGAGCCAGGCACTTCAAAGCAGAAGTTATCTCATCTCCTGCAAGAGCTGAGGGCAGATCCCAGGGTTAGGACCGAGGGGTGGGGCGGAGGGTGGAGATGAGTCTCCAGAGTCCGGTCAGCTTTTGGTCTCCAGCGATAAGCAGAGCTATTGAGTCTCAGGTTCCCATGGACCCCTGCTCTGCTGAGAACGACCCCACTCATTACACATGGGACCCACTGCACAGAAGAGGCGGCCGTCACGACCACCCTGGGGTGACAGGGCAGGGAAGAGGTGCAGAGGGGCCTTGGTGCACTTGGGAGTGGTCTCCTCATCGCAGTGAGATTTCCTCCCACCCGGGGTCAGCCCTTGGTTGATTGAGGGGGGCGTCTGGGAGCAGAGCCTGGGTCTAGCTCAGTGCCAGCGGAGGGGGGACCCTCTATGCAGCGAGAGCATGGGAAAAAGGGGTTCTCTGCCTCCGTCCGCAGGGGGGATCCCCCATTCTGAGGTTCCCTGTCTATGCCCCGCCACCCGGCCACACCAGACCCTCTCTGCAGGGGGACAGCTCCATCCTGAGATCCCCCTACATGCCACGCAGCAGAGATGCCCAAGTTCCTCTCCGTTGGGGTGATCTCCACATTTTTAACAAGTCGCAGCCATCACCCCCACCCTATCCATCATCCTCCAGCCACACCTCTCAGCTCACAGCATCCAGCCCCCTGAGCCAGGTCGCTGTCCCCCACTCCAGCCAGCCCCCCCAGCCAGACCCTCACCCACAATCTGTCCTGCCCCCCAGCCAGACCCTCACCCCCAATTTGTCCTGCCCCCCAGCCAGGCCCCCTCCCCCCTAGCCAGTCTCTTCATGACCAATCTGGCCAGATCCCCAGTCTGGTCCCTCAGCTGCACACTATCAAGCCGTCCACCCCCACCCAATCTGTCCAGCCCCCTCCCATATAGACCCTATACCCCCACTCCTTAAAGCCCCCCCATAAAGGCCCTCCCTCATCCCCCACTCTGTCCAGCCCCCACAACCAGGCGTCTCATCACCACTCCCTCCAGCCTCCCCCCCAGCTCATCATCCCAACTTCATCCAGCCCCCCCTACTCCATTCAGTGCCCTTGTCCCCCCACCATGCCCCTCTCCACCACTCCAGCCAGCCCCCAGGAGATTAATGAATAAGAATGATGAATGAGGTGCCGACTGAGTACAGGACCCACACAGTGAAGACCCAGACAGGGTTTTGCCCTTCCCCTGGCTTGGCAAAGGAGAAACACATCATACACCCGGCAGCGAGAGATCTACACTTGGCCTGAGTTCATAAAGCATCTTCTCCTTCCAACCCCATGTGCACAGCAGCGCTGAGATGCAGCCAGCTCTGGGGTAGTGACAGCACTGCATGGAGATGGCTCGCCCAGTGTCGAGGGGCGGGGTGGGTCCCTGCTGCTGCCTGTTGGGAGGAATGGACCCCATTCGGTTGGTGAAGAGAGCACAGCATGTCCTAGAAGACAAAGCAGGGCCCTAGTCCTGCCTGTCCCTGGCCAGGATTCATCATGTGCCCCAGGGGCCGGTGGCGGCACTTTCACCGTGGCCTCATCTTGGCACCTACCACACCTTGTTTGGGAGGGTGGGAGCTGTGTGTGTGGTGGGGAGGTCTGTGTCTGTGTGTATTGCGGGAGAGCTGTGGGGGGACTCTGTGGAAGGCTGTGTGTGAGGAAGGACAACATGGGGGGCTGGCTGTATGTGAGGGGAAATCTGTGTGCATTGTTGGTGTCAGTGTTCTGGGGTAGGCTGGGAGTCCCCATGTCATTCAGGCATCAGATCCAGATCCGGCTGCTCCTACTCACCCGAGAGCCCACGTCCCAGAGAACCAGCAGCTCAGAGAGCAGATATCAGCCCCCTCTGGCCCAACTCCCTTTATAGCACAGGCAGAGGGAGGCGGTGGCGATCTCACAGCCAGGGGGGTTTGCACACACAGCTGCGTTCTTGCTGCAATTCTTCCCTCTAGGGCGGATACAGATGACCAATATATCGCTTGTTCTGCTTCCCCCATAGGAACGAACTTGCCTGCCAGAAGCACCTTTACCTCAGTAGAGCTGCTTCCACTCAGAGAACTCAGGGCAGCCCCTCACCTCAGTTTCCCTCCTTTGTTCCTCATGTAAGGGAGGAATCCCCCATCTCAGGGTTTTCCCTGCAGGAGCCTCTCTCACTCTCCCAAGTTTCACTTCAGCATCTCATGGTTCCCTCTCACCCTGGCTACATCTGTGCTTGGCTGCAAAGTTCCTGATTCCCCTCAGCTCTGGCTCCTTCTCTAATCAGGGCTGACATGTGCCAGGCTCTCCAGTCCAAGGACGTGCGGCCCTGTCACAGGCAGATGTAGCCCAGTACAGTTAAAGGGGTGCAACATTTCTGGGCAGACAAGCCTTGACACAGGTATTCCTCACACGAGACATGCATTGAGCAGATATTGGGAGGTCTGACAACAAAGACAGCAGAAAGAAGTCTTAGTTTAGCTCTACTATTACGCTAGGCTTTTGGTACCACACACAGAGTTATGTGACTCCCTTAAAAAATAGAAAAACATGGGAAAGAGCTGGTGGAAAACATCCTCTAGGAGTGGGGGGAATTCCCAGGATACTGGTTTGCCTGCAGAGACATGGAACCAGTTCAACTCTACACTATTATTGGGAGCGTCACAAATACATCACGGCTTATCCTTGAGTATTTTCGAAGGAAAGCGAGAACATAAAGCACAGGCTACTGCAATGTCACTGAGGCTGCCCTGCTACAAGACAACAAGCAGAACAATTCCCAATTGCTGCAGGCCATAATACATCATCTACAGCCCACGGAACACCAGTTCTGGTCCCAGGAAACAAGCACGGACTGGTGAGAATGGATCGTTACGCAGCTGTGGGATGATGACCAGTGGCTTCAGAAGTTTCATATGCGAAAGGCCACTTTCCTTGAACTGTGTTTGGAGCTGGGCCCGTTCCTGAAGCATGCGAATACTCGCTTGAGAGAAGCTCTGACGGCGGAGAAGTGAGTGGCCATTGCTATGTGGAAGCTGGCAACCCCGGACTGTTACCGATCAGTTGGGAATCAGTTCGGAGTCGGTAAATCTACAGTGGGAACTGCTATGATTCAAGTGTGCAAGAGTAGGAGAGTAAAGAGTTAAAAGCTGGACAAGTTTTCAGGCCAAAATTACAGGGAACGGGGTCAATATAAGGACAAACTTTGTTTCTGTTAATTGGTATGAATTTTAGTTAGAGCATGTTATCTCTCTTCTTCTTCTCCTCCCTTTCTGGCCATCTGTGAAGGAGATGAGCCTATGGCTATTTCTGTGCAAGATTTTATGGTGGGAAGAAAGTGTTATCTTTCTTCTCCCCCAGCATACCTTTACTTCAAAAAATGTTAGTGTAAAATGTATAGGTTTTAAGGTGATGTGCCTGTCCTCTGTATGGTAATCCTGTAAAAAACAAACAGGGGTGGGTATAATTATATTCATCATGTAGTTGTTAATATACATTTTATAGGTGTCAATGTAACCAAATAAGGGTCTATGGGGAGTTGCTGGAAATGTATACATTTACATACTGGTATGTATAAAAGGATTGTAAAGTAATCACCTCGCTGCTCACTCCTGGCGTCGAGGTGGAAAGAGCAGGCAATGAAGAGGTCCGTCTCCCCAATCCACTCACGGGACAACTTGTTTGATTATTTCTAACAGCAGGGGCATCAATAGACTTCTGCTATGAAGGGTAGTGACTTTGGGAAACGTGCAGGACATAGCGGACGGATTTGCCGTGATGGGGTTCCAAACTGTGGGGGGGACATTGATGGCACACACATCCCTATCTTAGCGCTTGCCCACCTAGCAACCGAGTATATAAACCGCAAGGGGTACTTTTCCATGGTGCTGCATGCCCTTGTGGATCACAGTGGTCATTTTACCAACATCTATGTGGGGTGGTCTGGAAAGGTGCATGATGCGTGTGTATTTAGGAATATGGGGCTGTTCTCCTACATGCAGGCAGGCACTTTCTTCCCAGACCAAAAAGTTAACATCAGGTGTGGAAATGCCAGTAGTGATTCTGAGGGATCCTGCTTACCCCTTGCTCCCTTGGCTAATGAAGCCGTACACCGAGCAACTTGACAGCGACAAGGAACATTTTAATAACAGGTTATGCACTTGCAGAATCGTTGTGGAGTGTGTGTTTGGGTGTTTAAAGACCACATGGAGATGTCTCCTTACTAGGCTGGACATGAGTGAAAAGAATGTCCCATCAGTTATATCTGCGTGCTGTGTTCTTCATAATGTGTGTGAAGCGAAGGGGGAAAGGTTCTCCCAGGGATGGGCTGTGGAGGCAGAAAGACTGGCCCCCAATTATGAGCAGGCAGATGTCAGCAATACGCTGAGAGCTAACTGCAGAGCACTTTGCATTCAGGAAGCATTGAAAACCAGGTTCTGCAATGACAGTAGTAATTTTTCTAGTAATGATTTCTGTTCCTGTATGTTTTGTGCCTTTGCTTCCCTCCCACCACCGATAGGAGTACCCTCCAAATCCCTCCCAAATAAGATATGAATTAATAAAGAAAAGTATTGAAATGAAGCAAAGTTTTATTTATGAATGTTCAAGTTGGTGGGGGCAGGAGGCGAGTGTTCATTCACAGTCTCAAGGGGTAGAGTGGTTGTTTGCAGGACAGCTGTCAGCATGGCCGCTGCTGCTTTCTGCTCGCCTCCACCGGGGTGGAGTGCACCACATAATGCAGCCTGGCCATTCTTTTCCGAGACCGCCTGGGGGTGGGAGAGCAGGAGGGCAGAAAAGCCATAGGCAGAGGAGCATTCTGGAGGGGCTGCAGCGGGACTCTGTTCGGCCTCCGCTCTTCCTGAAGCTCCACAAGTTGCCGGATCGCGCATAATTTGAAACATCTCCTGTATGGTACTGCAGTTGTGCTCCTGCATTGCTCTTTGATTCTCCCTGACCATGCCCATGTACTGGGACACGGACAGCCACCACACACAGAGCTCTGTCTCTGCGGCTGCAGAGGCGTTCATGAGCTTGCCAAACATGCCGTCCCGTGATTTTTTTCCCTCTTTCTAATCTGCAATAGTCTTTCCGCAGCATTTCGAGATGGGGGGGCTAAGGCTAAGGTATCTACAGAATGAAAAGAAATACACAACGTTGCCATTGTTAGCCAAGCCAGGAAAACGAAGCAACCGCTACAAAGTATAAAATACTCCCCTTCGTGTGCACAAGGCTAAGGCAGACCTGCATTCCATTTGAACATCTCAGAAAGGTCAGGTTGCTGTGCTGTTACAGAGACGGTAAGCCAGGAACACTTTACTTTGCTATAGAGAGAACTAATTATCTCTAAAAAGCTCATTTCAAATGCCCTATATGAGGGGGTGACTGGGCATAAATATCTCTTTAAGATGACTATTTTATCATGAGACGGCCACAGTGGATCTGAGGACAGTGTGAAGGAAAATAATTGTTTGCTTGACCACAGTTACTCCATTTTAGTTGTTTTAGTGTTCTGCTTTCTGTTGAAATCACCCACCCCCTCCTCTTCACTATGTTTATGGTGCTTATCTCTGCCAAGGTCAGAGAGAAAGATTAACAGGAGAAATGAGGAGTCAGCCATAAGTAGTTTTTGCTTTCTCTTCAGTCTTGGGAAATAGACTAGACCATTTTGATAGATAAGTTGAAATCTTCTGCCCTTATCTTTTATGTTATGCATATGTTTATAGTTAGAAGAGGTAGAAAGTGTAAAGTCAATAGCAATAATAATAATAATTTGAGTGTACCAATAAGCATTAAGAATGTATGCATATGTAATTTCTTTGTTTGTGTTTGTATAAATATGCAAGAGAGCATGCCTTCGGGGTCTCACACTGACCACTTGCTGGGAAGTGTCCGACCTCTGCAGAAATAAAACTTGGAGACTGCCCAACTACCTGCGTGGATCTCTTTTCCTCTGGTGCAGGGCAAACGAACCTCATTTGGAATATTTTTCCAACAAGTGCGAGCAGGTTAATAGTCTCATCAAAAGCCAAAGCAAAATAATTAGTGACTCAGTAAGACAATACAAAGGGGAATAGAGAGGTACAGGGTATCAGCTGTATTGCTCTGGTATTTGGAACATGCATTGTCTTCCCTAGGTGACTACGAGCGATATCAGTCTCCTGAGGGTAATGCACAAGGAAAGGGAAGATTTGCTGCAAGCAGAGGGGTACTGGCCTGGCCCTTATGTTGCTATGCTGTGTTCTGCCAGGATGCCGGCTCACTTGATTGCAGCGTGGCACAGCAAAGCATCCTACCGGGTAGGAAGGAACAAGGCTGCCCTCCACCGAAACCTTGTGCAAAGGACAACAGATTACCTACATGAAAGTTTCCTTGAGATATGAAAGGATGATTCTCAGAACATACCTCTGCACATAAATAATCTGTTCCGGGAGTAACCCCCCAGTAAAGTCTGCTAAACCCCTGAAATCCCCTTCCTCTCCCCTTTATAAGGACATAACTGCTAAGAAGAAAATTAAAATTAACCAGATGTGCCTTCCCCGGAATCATTATTCCTGTCCTGTGTACTGCTGGACTGCTCTGAGGTCAGGAATAGGTCCTGACTGTCTGGAGAAGGGGCACCCTACTCTCCTCATCCTCGTCCCTCTCCTCGCCCATGGAGTCTTCATCATCCCTGGATTGGGATGCAGCGGAGGTATCAATGCTGCATGGCGGCAAAGTGGTGGGGCCGCTGCCAAGAATTGCATGCAGCTCATCGTAGAAGGGGCATGTTTTTGGTGAGGAGCCAGAACGGCTGTTAGCTTCCCTGGCTTTTTTATATGACACCCATAGCTCCTTGATCTTCATGTGGCACTGCTGCACATCCCTGTTCCATCTCCCCAATCCACCCCTGGGACAACCTGTTGGGTTATTTCTAACAGAAACATTTATTTTGATCAAAAATGGCTTTTTAATGGACATAAAAACATGGTTGCAATTGTGTCTCCCCTCCTCCTGGTGCCCAGCTGAACACGCCCTGATGGGAACATTGTTATGCCCACCTCACTCCCTGATCCTTCCCTTTGGGTGGACAATGCTTACCTGAGCTGGTCCTGGGTTTTCTGCTGTGTCCTCAGGGTCATAAGAAACTGTAGCAACAAACATGATGTCACCTCTTGTGTTTTATTTGAATTAAACTGCCTGATTACAGAATTTTATTATCTAACAGAGAGAAACAATGAATAGGGGATATACCCAGAGATTTACTTGGATTGTTAATGGATTTTATGCTTTACACAAAGACAGCATTGTGCAAGTTCAGATGCTATGTACCCACCCCCAATAGGGTGAGCATTTAGCCAACACCAAGGAGAAAAATACTATGATACTGTGTGTATCGGTGCTATTAATGAGAGAGCGACAGAGCTGTCCTCAGCCTCACTTTCCTGTACATTGTGTTACATGAACAGAGTGTGGGACTGTAAACATGCTTAGTAACTCTCTGCAGATTATCTATGTTTTTTCACACTGGAGCTGAGATTTTCAATGTTAATTTTCAACTTCATTTTAATGGGGGCTGATTGGCTAAATTAAAGGTAAATCTCAGGTTAAGATATTATCTCAAAGTCTCTGCATGGTTTTGTGAAAGCCACATTTACGGATGGCTTTGCTCAAGGCTTCCTTGACCTCCCTGTTTCTCAGGCTGTAGATGAGGGGGTTTACCAGGGGAATCAGGACCGTGTAGCAAAGAGAGACCACTTTGTTCAGCTCTCGCAGTGTGTCACTTTTGGGAAGCAGGTAGACGATCATTAAGGTTCCATAGAAAACTGTTACCACGATGAGATGAGAGGAGCAAGTGGAAAAGGCTCTTTGTTTCCCGGTGGTGGAAGGGATTCTCAGGATGGTGGCGATGATACATGCGTAGGATGTCAGGGTTAGCAGGAATGGAGGCAGGGTGAATACACAGGCTAGTATGAAATCCAACAATATGACCAGGTGTGTGTCACTGCAGGAGAGTTCCATCAATGGGATGGAGTCACAATAGAAAAGGTCAATTTTATTTGGCCCACAGAATATTAACTGTGATAGGAAGAAGAGAAAGATGGCAGGAGCCAAGCAACCATTTAACCAGGAACCAGCAGCCAATTGGAGACAAAACCTGGGATTCATAAAAATGGAATAGTGCAGAGGTTTACATATCGCTAAATACTGATCGTAAGACATCGCTGCTAGAAGATAACATTCGGTACCTACAAGAAAACCATAGACATACAGTTGTGTGAAGCAGCCACTGACCGAGATGGTTCTGTCCCCAGTCAAGAGATTGGCCAGCATCCTGGGCAGGATGATACAGATGCTGCAGGTCTCCAAGCAGGACAGGTTTCCCAGGAGGAAGTACATGGGGGTGTGAAGGTGCCGATCAATCACAACAAGCACCACGATGAGGGTGTTTGCGGCCACGGTTGTGACGTAGATCACTAGGAACACCAAGAAGAGAAAAATTTGCAGATCAAGGAGATCCCTGAATCCCAGGAGGATGAATTCCATGACATCTGTTTGGTTTCTGCAGTCTGTGTCTGTCATGGGTTGAGTCTAGGAATAATAAAACAAATTGAATTGGTAGAACACAGAGTTAAGAGTTAAAGTCTTGTGAATTAATTCCATAAATAATCAGAAGCTCCTCTTCTCCTGATCACAGGCTGAAATTTTAAGACTAAATGTAGAGTTCAGAGGAAAGTGGCAGGTGTCTCAATTCGAGAAAAGAACATTGGTACCCATGCAGACTATCCTGTGCGCTATCAGAGCAATAACTACAGTAACAATGGTCCAGTTCTCCGGTAGCCACATACTGAGATGGCAGAGCACAGCATTTCTTTATCTACTATTGTATCCTATCTAGTGACACAGAGGAGATTGACAATGATGCTTCAATGCTGTATTTCACTTCTGACAATGGCAGAATCATGTGATGTCTCAAGAGTCAAAATCAATAAATACAGCAACTGAAACCTTGCACTGACATTTTCAGTGCAGTCTAGGGTCCTTAGGCACCGACCTTCTATTACAATACATGTAAATAATCCAAGCATGTATCCTGGTGTAGTCCTGGTGTAGTCAGCGTTTCAGTGTCCTGTAGGAAAAGGAACAATTTCCACGTCCTACCACAGATGCATTTATTTCATCAACTGTGAAGTGGAGTAAATTCTTCCTTAGTGTATGCGGCGGTGATGGTGATGTGCTGAGGGACTGGCAGTGCCTTTTCTGTTTCTCAACATTCGCTTTGTAGCAGTAACACAATACAGCTCTTTGGAATATGAATCTTGGGAAGGAGCATAAACAGGCTGACATTCAGTCCTTACCAGGGAGTGTCATTCCTCTCTCCATAATGACTGTGGGATGATAATACAGGAAGAAGACACATGGTGGTAAAAGATGCTGTCCCTGAATTCGGAGTTTAGAAAGAACGTGGCACATGTGATCTGGGCTAGTAAGACTCTATCTACACTCAGCACCTGATTGGGACACACTGAGCCAGACCTTCAGCTGGTATATATCAAGGTAGCTCCCTTTGTGTGTCGGGGGGCAGATCCCCAACTGAGAACCTATCACAAGAGCTGTATGTCAATCTCCATCTCTGTTAAATGGTGATATGGATGCTGACTGGAATTGCAGGAAGTTGAGACTGTGGCCACGTCTACACTGGCAGCTTAGGTCTATTTAAAGTCCCTTAATTCGAATTAATACTCCTGCATCTACACTGGCTCTACTGTTAATTCGAATTAAGGTGCCTGTAAAATCAAATTAATAAGACCACCTCTGCAAGTGGTGTAGCGCCTAATTTGAATTTGTTCATTCGAATTAGTATCAGTGTAGACACAATAGGACGTAATTTGAATTAATTGACCTCCGGAAGCTATCCCATAATGCCCCATTTTAAAGTCCCATCCCCTCAAGCAGTCCCAGGAAGTTTTGAATCCTCTTTTTCTGTGCTTTCTGCCAGCGTGGAGGGAGCTTTCCCACTGTTCTCTGCATGGCTACTGCAAATCCCAAACATGCTCCAGCATGGAGTCGAGCAGATGTCTTAGACCTCATTGGGCTGTGGGGCAAGGAGTCAGTTCTGGCTCAACTCAGAGCCAGCAAAAGGAATCTGGACATTTATGGGAAGATATCCCAGGGCATGCTGGAGAAGGCACACAAGAGGGACGCTGAGCAGTGCAGAGTCAAGATCAAGGAGCTTCGCTAGATGTATCATAAAGCCAGGGAAGCTAACAGAAACTCAAGACTTACTCTTGACCCCAGAGCAGTCCACCAGCACACAGAACAGCACATCTGTCCTGGGGAAGGCACATCTGGTGAGTTTTCTTGTCCATGTACATTGGGTGTGGGGGGGAATGAAGGGGATGTCAGGCATTTACGTGACTGTACTGGGTGTCTACCCAGGGATCAGGTTCTTTATGCAATGAGAAAAGCTGCTTTTATCATCAGTTGATATCACATTGAAAATGTAATGTATGTAATGGGCTGTCACTTGAAAATGTTTTCAGTGGACTGCTGACTATTTCTTCAATCCACATTAGGATTATTCTCTGCACTGAAGGTAGCTAGCATCATGGCTTCATGTGTTTTAAACATAGTCTCTCCCCCCCCCCCCCCACTCAGTCCCTGTCTGCGTGGGTTTGTGATGCATACAGAGATCCTCCACCCTGGTAGAGGGGAGCAGAAAGCTGTGGCAGCCACACTGACAGCTGGCCAGCAAGCTAACACACTCCTCCTGGAGACAGTGAAGGAACCCTCCCCCGCCCCCTTCACACAAGACATGACTGTTCATAAATACATTTTTGCATCTTTCCAAAACGTTTCTTTATTAAATAAAATCTTGTTCATGAGGGATTTGTCGGGCACACATCTGGAAGGGCGGTGGGGGGAGTGGGTATCATCAAAGGAAAACAACACACAGGAACCAAAATCAGGCTTGCATCAAAGGCAAGCAACATACAGGGGGGTAGGTGCTGGGGGGATGATAAAAGGCAAGCAACTTGCAGGGTGATGAGGGGTGGGTGGAAGAGAAAAGGCAAGCAACATAGAGGGGGTGGGGGCTGGGGGGATGATAAAAGGCAAGCGACATAGAGGGGGGTGGGAGGTTGGTGGTGGGTTGGGGGATGTAGCCTGATTTTAGTTGTATCAATATTGAATAGAGTTATAGGTTTGCGAAATGATCTGATTAGAGGATCATGAGGTTTGTGTCTTAACCAGGCTCCAGAAGAATTTATAAGAACTCTTGGGGGTATCACAGGAATATTTCAATGATAACCAAATTTGTATAATTTTATAATTTATTAAGATAACATAAAAAGATAAACAAATGACTGATATAGAGTAAATGAACAATCAAATGAATAATGGATAAGACAATTTTAATTATAGAGACTTATATAATATATTTATGATATTCTTTAGCCTAATATACTCACACCTTCCCTGATGACCTGGTTGAGAGATGTCTCACCTCTGGAGGGAGGGGGGGGGAGCGGGTGGAGTAGGCAATGCGGAGAGCTAAGAGTAAAGAAGCTTCAAGCAGGAATAGATGACGATCGCCTCAAATAGCACGATCTTTCCATTCTTATACTCTGAGAATATGGGTCCTCCTTCTAAGTCCATACTTGGATTCCTACACCCAGAATAGTGGGGTACCCACATGTCATAGGCTGGCAGGTTCATGTATATTAATGAGATATCCCCATCACTTATCAGAAGTTTCCATGATCTCACCTTTGCCTTTTTGACCCTCTGTGGATTTTGTGGTATATTTATTTTTCTGACATCACCACTTTTTGGGAAAAGGGTCCCGAGTCTTATGATGTATTGGTTAATACCTGACATCACCCCTTTCAACATCTAGGTCAAAAGGTCTGCTAAATCTTGATAAAAACAACTCCATATATGTCTTGTTATGTTATACCTCATCTCTTTCGACACTTAACTAAGTCAAAGGTCTCAAATTGCGTAGCTGTCTTACAGGATTTTTGGCCCGTAAGGTACTTGGCATTACAGCAAAATATATAAACTTATAACTCTATTATTAATCACACCATCATACTTAAATCTTATAAGAAAATATATATCCCTATAGAATCCCTATAGAATGCAAGCAAGCAGGATAGTTTTATAGGCTACAGGGATAATCAAAGGCAAACAACATCCAGGAACAGAAATCACTCACGCATTGCTCATTGCCTGCAGCAATCAGGAATTGTTCTGCTGGATGTCTTGAAGCAGGGCACCCTCGGTGGCACACATGCAGTACATGCTTCACCTACTTGCTCTGTTTCTAAAGTACTGCAGAATAAGCCACGATGTATTTGTCACACTAACAATTACAGTGCAGAGTTGAGCTGGCTCCATCTCTCTGAAGAAATGATCGCAAGGAGTAAACAAAACTGCACAAAAATCCTTTTCCTGTTTGTTTGGGGGGGCAGGGGAAGATGGTGAGGGAAGCAGCACTGCATCCTGGGATGATGACACTCATCTCAACAGCCTCCGTGGCTAGTTGCACTGTGGGATAGCTACCCACATTGCACTGCTTTGTAATTCGAATTAAGGCTGGCCAATGTGAATGCAAGAGACCAGCACAAACAGTGTAGTGTGGACAGTCTGCTGCGATTTCTATAAATCGGTTTCTGAAAGTCGAATTAAGCTAATTCGAATTAGCGCTGCATTGTAGACAGAGCCTGAATCTGTTAATATTCACCTGAAGAAGAGCTCAGAGTAGCTTGAAAGCTTCTCTCGTTCACTCACAGAAGTTGGACCAATAATAGATATTACCTCACCCGCCTCTCCCCCTACTCCTCCCAAAGCACATTCATGCCGTGTCTGGAAGGTGGGGGGGGGGGAACACTGTGAGTGCGTTGGTGCTCACCTGTCACCCCAGGGCAACTCCAGCTTGAAACGATGATCTCCTACTTCTCCAGATTCGGTGCCAGGACCCAGGATCCGCAGCTTAGATTCTTGTGTCTCTTTTTCTTGCAGAAGCTGGGTTTTCTCAGTGCAGAGACCTGCAGTTCCATGAAGAGATGAGCAGGTGCATTGAACTATCTTTGGAAAAGGGGCTGCCCTTCGATTCGTGTAAATGCTGACTCTGTATCAGTGTTCGGTCCTCACACTTCTTAATACCACCCTCTCTCTGCAAGTTTTCTCCCATTTGGTTAATTTCGTGTCTCCAAAGCTTTGTGGCTAACAACCCCCAGTGGGATTTATACTATGGGACTTGCGTAATTGCATCTTTTTTTAAGTCTAATAATCCTATGTGAAAAATATTTGAGATTGTAAGTAAACCCCAGCTTATCTTTTTGAGTGATGCCTGTCCAAGGTGAAGGCCTGTATAAAACAATTGCACCATCCCTTGATTAATAAATATTCAACAGATGCTGCCAGCTAGTGGGCATTTCTAATAAATAGCTGCCCATATCTCATCCTTTCAGTATACTTCCACCTGTGGCCATTTTACAGTCTAGCTTTCCCATTACTGAATTGGCTACTGAAATCTTTTGGTCACTGGCCAGTATTTCTGAGTCCTGCACCAGTTCCTCTTCTTTTCTGCCATTTAGTGTCGATTTCAGAGAATCATTGAGCCATAGAAAAGGAGGTTTAGAACGCACCTCAGGAAGTCATCTAGTCTCACCCCCTGCTTAAAGCAGGACCAACCCCAACTAAATCATCCCAGCCGGGGCTTTGTCCAGTTCTGGTGTTCTGCTTACACATTGGTTAGTTAAATCCCCAGTTTCCCAGTTGTTGGGAACAGGCTAGCTCAAGGGGCCTGGAGGAGTCAGTGGGACTTTTCAGCCCTGTTAATATGAGTCGAGATGCATATGACGCTATCTGAAGGCTAAGTGATTTTGGCACCTAAATTCCATTTTCACTGAAAGTTACTTGAACTTTTTTGCTTCACAAGGAAGGTTCATATTTCATGCCTGAACTGGTGATGAAAATGAGATGTTTTAGATTGTGATTTACTTTGGAGAGGTAACGCATGCAGAGATGTGAAATGAGACTCTTGGTATCAAAAACCCAACGGGAGAATGTAGGCAGAGTGTAAAAAAAAAAATAACCCCAGGACTAAGGTAACTAGACAAAACTGCAGTTGAAGAGATGGGCCTGATTCACCTCTATACATCAGGACAATTTCTCTTCCACTCTCGCTCTCACACATGTCAAGCCCCAGCTCTTCCTCATTTTCTCTCCCGTTTAAATTATCCTTAATTTAAAGATGATTAATTGAATTTATCTTTTCTTCTGTCATTCAAAAACATAGGAAAAATCATTAGATAGATAGATAGATAGATAGATAGAGTGTAATGTGGTTGCAATATCTAACAGTTTTGAGAATTTATGAATAACCAATATAGAGCGTACCAAGCATACCGTACTCCCGATTCTATGCCTACACTTCACATTCTTGAGTGACATGGAAAATTTCTTGGGGCCTGGTAATTTTTAATTCTTGTTTGTCTAGGTGCTGGATGTTGATGGGTGTGAAAGGTGCATTTGCTCTGTTCTTCCTCCATTTGCTTTAATATAATACAAATGAAAACCCTAAAGAAAAGACAGGTCTGTCTGTTCCACTTTGGATAAATGATGAAAGAGTCATTTGGCCAGAGGGAGAGAGGGGAAAGAAAGAAAGAAAGAAAGAAAGAAAGAGCAAATGACTCTAGGCCTGTTCAATAGTGCGAGGGGTCTGGCTGTGGGTGTCGGGCAGGTGCTGGATGCAGTGGAGTTGGGGACAAGGGTTCTGGCTGGAGGGTGTGTGGCCAGAGTGTGTGTCAGGGGACAAGGGGTCCAGCACCAGGGACTGGCTAGACTGAGGAGGAGGGGACGCAGCTGGGAGTGACTGGCCAGTGTAGGGGGTGAAGAGTCTGGTTGCAGGGGCTGACAAAGTGGAGAGGCTGGGGTCTGGCTGGTGTGGGGGGATAATGAGGGGCTTGGCTGAAAGGACTGGCCAGATTGTGGGGGTGATGGGCCTGGCTAGGCGGGCTGCTCTGGCCTGACTACGGGGTGGAGATGGATCTGTCTGGAGAAGGCCAGCCTAGAATGTGGGAGGCTAGGGGCCTGGTGGGAGGGGCTGGCTGGTGGGGGTGGGGGGTGTCAGAGGGCCTGGTGGGAGGAGGGGCCGAATATAAAAGAAATATAAAGTAAAAAAATAATATTTTTATAAAAAGTTTTGAAATATATATACAATAAAATTTAAAACTTAAAATACATAGTAAAATACAGAATTTTAAAAAGTGAAATCTTCAACTGAACCAACCCCTGCCGGGTGTGTCAATGGGACGTGTGCTCCCCCATCACACGTCAGGAGCTTCCAAGTGCCCTCCAGGGCAGGGCTAACAGCAGTCTCACTCCGGCCATGCGGCCACCCCAGCCTGGGAGCGAGGGGCGGCCCCCTCCTCTGCTCCCAGACCCACAGACAAAGTCTGGGGGAACCACTCCCATTTACATTTGCTGGACACAAGGCTCTTGCTCTTGTTGTACAGGAGGCTAGATGACCCCCGTTGTACAAGGAGCAATGAAGACTCCCTCCGTGTGAGGCAGACGAGACACCCTGCGCTCCAGGGATGAGGTAGCTGGCAGACAGACCCCGTGGGAGCGGAGGATGTCAGACTCTGCTTTTGACGGAGCCATCCCCACTTGAGCAAGAGAGACTCTGCGCAACCTCCAGGCACCTCTTCCATCAGTGGAGGGTGACCCTGACCCTGGGAGAGACCCCAGATAGAGCGAGAGAGAGACGAGGTGTCCCTCGTCTGGGCCCCCCAGGGCTAGATTCAGCCCAGCCGCAGCTGGGTACACAAGGTCCAGAGGTGGAGAGGGGAAGGAGACAGAGAGCCAGGCTGGGGGCCTGCGAGCTCTCATCCCCTCTCTGCACCAGCCTGTGTCCCCCCACTCAGGGCTTTTCCCAGCGTGTACCCAGCTCACACAGCCTTGTGACACAGCTCCGGGCCCAGCCTTCAGAGTGAGGGGAGTGAAAAGGTCATGTCTGCGTGTGCCCAGGCCAGGCAGGAAATCCCTCCGCCCGCCTGGAACTGCCCCCTGGGGACACAGCTGGAATTGTGGCTCATTGAGACTTGCAGAGCCAGGTCCCGGTGCAGTCACCCCAGGAAGGGGAACAGAAAACGGGCCTTTAAAATTCAACTTTACCTGACTGGCCAAGTGAAGCAAGGCCTCAGACTGAACACATTGGCATGTCTCTGTCTGTCTCTTTGTATTCATCTAACATGGTAACTTTTGAAAATCACATCCAATCAGATCCAACATTTCAGGGAATGTTCTAGATCTTCGAATTCTTTTAAATTTCACCTTAACTGTAAATTTCCTGGGTTTCTTATGCTGGGTTTAGGGTAATTAGGAGTTCTTTTTAATGTAATTTACTCTAAACTACCAAGATGTGCTCTCACCCTGTACTACATCTTAACATAGTGTGACCTGCTGTGCCTAGGGTAGCCCATCGGAAAATACCAAGATCAAGGCAGGCTGCAAAAGGGAGAGCAGATTATCCAAACTGGTGCCTAACACCGCGGTCAGTCCCCAATCAACCACAAACAGTGCTCCTGAACTCCCCCACCGATTATCAAGAAGCGAACAGACGAGCGGCTAACAGAAGGAGGGAGTTTGCCTGGGTTCTGTCCGAGAGGAGCCCAGACGTTGCTGAGCAGGAAATACAGCATCTGAAGAGGCTCTCAGAGGAAATATATGGAGAGTGAGCGATCTGTTGTTGTCACCTGCACTGGATGTGCTATGTTTGTCTTCCTCCCACAGGATAGAGATGACTTTATCTGTACCAAGTGCAGGCTGGTTTCCATATTGGAAGAGAAGGTAAAAGGACTAGAGGCCCAAATATCAACTCTGCGATGCATTAAAGAAAATGAAGTCTTTCTCGATTGGGCACAGGCACAGTGTAAGGAAGATTCAGAGAAGGCCAGGCAGGCGAAACCGAAGAAAGGAGAAGAAAATTGGAAGCATGTGACTTCCCAAAGAAAGACAACCTGTATACCCACCATGCGGATAGAAGTAAGGAACCATTTTGATCCTCTCTGCACAAGTACTACGGCAGAGAACGATCTGGAGGACACATCGGAGGGAATGGATCAGAAGGAGACCTGTTTGATCAGAAGGCAAGGGATGCATTGTCCTAGGCACAGGGTTTCCACAAGCACCACTCCCAAGAGGAAGAGAAGGGTGATGGGGGTCGGAGACTCCCTTCTAAGAGAGATGGAGTCATCCATCTGCTGTCCGGACCGGGAAATGAGAGAAGTGTGCTGCTTGCCTGGAGCTAGGATTAGGGATGTGACGGAGAGACTGCCAAAACGTATCGAGTCCTCAGACCACTACCCCTTCCTATGTCTCCATGTGGGCTCCAATGACACTGCCAAGAATGATATTGAGCGGATCACTGCGGACTATGTGGCTCTGGGAAAAGAGACAAAGGAGTTTGAAGCGCAAGTGGTGTTCTCAACCATCCTCTCTGTTCAGGGAAAAGGCCCAGGTAGGCACAGTCACATTGTGGAAGTAAATGCATGGTTACACAGGTGGTGTCGAAGAGAGGGCGTTGGATTCTTCGATCATGGAATGTTGTTCCAGGAAGAAGGATTACTAGGAAGAGATGGGATTCACCTAACGAAGAGAGGGAAGAGTATCTTCGCAGACAGGCTGGCTAACCTAGTGAGGAGGGCTTTAAACTAGGTTCGACGGGGGACAGAGACCTAAGCCTGAAGGTAAATGGGGAAGAGGGACACCACAAGGAAGCAGAAGGAGGAGGGTGCAGCAGGGGAGGCCTCCCGATTCATACTGTGAATGTAGGCCAATCGGCTACTTATCTCAAGTGCCCGTACACAAATGCAGGAAGCCTGGGAGACAAGCAGGAGGAACTGGAAGTCCTGGCACAGTCAAGAAACTACAAAATGATTGGAATAATTGAGACTTGGTGGAGTAACTCACACGACTGGAGCACTGTCATGGATGAGTATAAACTGTTCAGGAAGGACATGCAGGGGCGAAGGGGTGGAGGAGTTGCACTGTATGTGAGAGAGCACTATGATTGCTCTGAACTCCAGTATGAAACTGGAGATAAGCCAGTTGAGTGTCTCTGGGTGAAGCTTAGAAGCAAGAACAACAAGGGTGCTGTAGTGGTGGGTGTCTGTTACAGACCACCAGATCAGGAGGATGAGGTAGATGAGGCTTTCTTTTCTCAACGAGGGAAAGTTTCCAGTTCACAGGACCTGATTCTCATGGGGGACTTCAATCACCCTGACATCTGCTGGAAGAGCAATACAGCAGAGCACAAACAATCCAGGAAGTTTTTCGAGAGTGTCGCTGATAATTTCCTGGTGCAAGTGCTGGAGCAACCAACTAGGGGCCGTGCTTCTCTTGACCTGTTGCTCACAAACAGGGAAGATTTGGTAGGGGAAGTAGAAGTGGGTGGCAACCTAGGCAGCAGTGACCATGAGATGGTCGAGTTCAGGATCCTGACAAAAGGAAGAAAGGAGAACAGCAGGATACGGACCATGGACTTCAGAAAAGCAGACTTTGACTCCCTCAGGGAACTGATGGGCAGGATTCCCTGGGAGGCTAACATGAGGGGGAAAGGAATCCAAGAGAACTGGCTGTTTTTTAAAGAGACCTTATTGAGGGCACAAGAGCAAACCATCCCGATGTGCAGAAAGAATAGCAAATATGGTAGGCGTCCAGCTTGGCTTAACAAAGATGTCCTTGGCGAACTTAAACGCAAAAAAGAAGCTTACAAGAAGTGGAAGCTTGGTCAGATGACTAGGGAGGATTATAAAAATGCTGCTCGAACATGCAGGAGTGAAATCAGAAAGGCCAAAGCACAATTAGAGTTGCAGCTAGCAAGGGACGTGAAGGGGAACAAGAAGGGTTTCTACAGGTATGTTGCCAACAAGAGGAAGATTAGGGAAAGTATGGGCCCCTTAGAGAATGAGGGAGGCAACCTAGTGACAGAGGATGTGGAGAAAGCTGAGGTACTCAATGCCTTTTTTGCCTGTGTCTTCACAGACAAGATCAGCTCCCAGACTGCTGTACTGGGTGGCACAGAATGGGAAGGAGGCGAACATCCTGCAGTGCTGAAGGAACAGGTCCAAGACTATTTATAAGGACTGGACATTCACAAGTCCATGGGGCCGGATGCAATGCACCCGAGGGTGCTGGGGGAGTTGGCTAAGGTGATTTCAGAGCCATTGACTATTATTTTTGAAAGCTCGTGGCAACAGGGGGAGGTCCCTGAGGACTGGAAAAAAGCAAATCTAGTGCCCGTTTTCAAAAAAGGGAGGAACGAGGATCCAGGGAACTACAGACTGGTCAGCTTCATTTCAATCCCTGGAAATATCAAGTAGCAGGTCCTTAAGGAATCCATTTTAAGGCACTTGGAAGAGAGGAAGGTGATCAGGAACAGTCAACATGGATTCACCAAGGGAAAGTCATGCCTTACCAACCTGATTGCTTTCTATGATGAGGTGACTGGCTCTGTGGATGTAGGGAAGGCGGTGGATGTGATATACCTTGACTTTAGCAAAGCTTTTGATACTTTCTCTCAGAGTATACTTATCAGCAAGTTAAAGAAGTATGGGTTGGATGAATGGACTATAAAATGGATAGAGAACTGGCTAGACCAGAGGGCTCAACGAGTAATGATCAGTGGCTCCATGTCTAGCTGGCAACCAGTCACAAGTGGAGTGCCCTAGGGGTCGGTCCCTGAGCTGGTTTTGTTCAACATCTTCATTAATGATCTGGAAGATGGAGTAGATTGCATCCTCAGCAAGTTTGCGGATGACACTAAGCTGGGGGGAGTGGTAGATACCCTGGAAGATAGGGATAGGATACAGAGGATTGGGCCAAAAGAAATCTAATGAGGTTCAACAAAGAAAAGTGCAGTGTCCTCCACTTAGGAAGGAAGAATACCATGCACAGCTATAGACTGGGGACCGACGAGCTAGGCAGCAGTTCTGCAGAAAAGGACCTGGGGGTAACAGTGGATAAAAAGCTGGATATGAGTCGGCAGTATGCCCTGGTTGTCAAGAAGGCTAATAGCATATTGGGCTGCATTAGGAGGGGCATTGCCAGCAGGTCATGGGAAGTGACTATTCCCCTCTATTAGGCATTGGTGAGGCCGCATTTAGAGTATCGTGTCCAGTTTTGTGTCCCCCACTACAAAAAGGATGTGGACAAGTTGGAGAGAGTCCAGCGGAGGGCAACAAAAATGATGGGGGGCTGGAGCACAGGACTTATGAGGAGAGGCTGAGGGAACTGGGCTCGTTTAGTCTGCAAAAGAGAAGAATGAGGGGGGATTTGATAGCAGCCTTTAACTACCTGAAAGGGGGTTCCGGGGACAATGGGGCTAGGCTGTTCTCGGTGGTGGCAGATGACAGAACAAGGAGCAACAGTCTCAAGTTGCAGTTGGGGAGGTCTAAGTTGGACATTAGGAAAAAGTTTTTCATAAGGAGGGTGGTGAAGCACTGGAATGGGTTACCTAGGGAGGTGGTGGAATCTCCATCCTTAGAGGTTTTTAAGCTGAGGCTTGACAAAGCCCTGGTTGGGATGATATAGCTGAGGTTAGTCCTGCTTTGAGCAGGGGGTTGGACTAGATGACCTCCTGAGGTCCCTTCCAACTCTAATATTCTATGATTCTATGATTCTAAACACAAGTTACACAGCCCCCTTTATTTCATGTCAGCATCTGGCCCCCAATCAGCAGCTAGGTCTAGGAAAATGAGAAGTGATTTAAAACTCTTTTCCCTTTACCAAAATATTCTCCTGATCCCGAAAGGGTCAGCCACATTACCAGTTCAATGCAAGCTCACCACTCGTGGGCATGGAATAGCACTTGGAGACCCGTGTCCATAGGCGTGTCCCTACATGTCCTGCTGACTCATAGGGATAGTCTCTTGCTTTTCTCCTTGGGTGTCCTTGCTGGGCCATCAAGTCGGCTGGATAGTTCTGTTGAGAATCTGTCTGGCAGTGTCACCCAGCAGCACAGCACAAGTTTTAGATAGAGATTTACCGCACGTATTTATAACTCACCATACAAAGATGGTACACACATACAGATAGGCTTATCGTATTTAATGAATCATGACTTTTCCAACGATACCTTCCATGGCATAGCACGTAAGATTCTTTGCAATTTTTTCATATTGGTATTAATAATATTATAAATGGTCACACATAATTCATAGAGCAACACACATAGGTGTTTTGTTTTGTTTTTTCAACATGGGAATATTCTCCAGGTTAGCATAGGTTATTTTGTCTTAGAATAACAAAGACATTGAATCCATGATTTAAATGCAAAAATGGATCTCAGCCTTAATGATGGACCTCCAACCAGGGTCTCAGATAGATGGATAGATAGATAGATATTTTTTACATTTTAGGATCAGATTTCCCTGATAATAGATATGGTTGTTATGGTGTCTCCTGAGTGGTGTAAAGAAGCCAGAGCAGAATTCCAATTAAACTTTTATTACATAGATTGTAAAATCTTTGGGACAGGGATTGTCTTTTCATTCTTTGTTTGTACCATGCCTAGCACAATGGGTTCCTGAAGCTATCTATCTATCTATCTACCTGACACATTATTTGAAATTCATGTGGCAGTTGGGCCAAGTAATCCCTGTGTTTGCAGTCTTCCTCATACAGCCAATGATACTCTTCGTTCAAATGAGCTGTAGAGTAAGGGCGCTGATTGGTTGAGTTACCTCTGACATCCCAGCATTCTACAACTCTGGACAAGGCATAGGTACATGCCTTATTGTAACTGTATGTCACACCAAAAAGAGCCCCCAGAAATATGTGTAGCTGTTTCCATTGCTTCTCACTGACAGACATCTGAGTTTCAGGGCATCGCAGAGTGACAATCCTGTAATCTTATTATATAGCTAAACATGGGGTTCTCTGTAAATGCCTTCCATTTCCTCAGCCTTTAGGTTGTCCTTAGGTCTCAGGAGGGCTAGAAATGTCTTTCTTTCTTTCTTTCCTTCTTTCTTGTTTCACGTAACCTTCTGCCCTCCGGAGCATATTTTATATTGTTTAGCAATTTGAGTGTATTGTCTTACACCCTACACCCCTAACTAAGGTCACAACCAGCGTCTCATTATATAGCTGATGTTGAATGTCCCCATTGAAAATAAATAGTACAGTAGTCATAATAATAGTAAAATCCCAGCAAATATCAGCATCAAACAAAAACATGAAACACAGACAATATCTCCAGCCTTTACCTTTTTGTTGTTAATTTGTACTGACATCTGGCCTAATATGCAATATTTTGGGTAACATTTAATATTTTCTGAGATTCAGGGTAAAAGTTTCAAAAGCTCCTATGACTAGATTTTTAAAGATATTTTGGCATCTAAAGATGCAAATAGGTACCTAGTGGGATTTTTCAAAGCATTTAAGATGCAGATTGTTAAAATGAGTTATGTGTCTAGGTCCAGATTTTAAAATGTATTTAGATGCCTAACTCCTGTTGGGAATTGGTGCCTGGGCACTTTTGAAAATCCCACTAGGCGGTTTCTGCATCTTCAGACACCTAAATACCTTTAAAAGAGGCGCTAAATTCCACATCACTTTTTAAAATGGGACTCGGATGCTTTTCAAAAAGTACCCTAAAAGTTTTAAAACTACTCCTTTTTCATGTTTATTTGTCTACATGTTCTGTCTCTCCTTCTAGCAGCTCAAAGACATCGCATTTAATTCAATGTAAATTCATGCAACTACAATTTTAACATTGGCTCCTGCCACAGAGAACTGGCAACAAAGGTAACCACTTTAGACAACTGCCTTACTCCTGGGTTTTCTAAAGGTGATAAGTACATTGACTCATTTACCAACTGCAGAAAGACTCACCAGCAGAAGCACCACATGCATCATATTTACTGATGTACAAAATATCTACTGTAATAATTTTAGATGATAAATGGAGACCCCCTTCTTTATTTACCACTGCATCACTGCCCTGCAGGTGGGGTAAGTGGAGGAACACCTGTCTTTCCACAGTTCATGAATCACTCTGTGTCTTAAGGATCCTGATGACTGGAATAAGGCTTCCATATGCAAGCAAAAATGTAAGTTCTGAGTGAGGTTAGTCACCTAGAGGAGCAGGTGGAAGCTGAGCAGGGGTTTTGTGAATCCCAGTGGGGCTTAATTTTGGGATTTAGGTGCCCAAAGTGGTAGTGAGGTGTCTAAGTCATTTTGTGAACGTAGCCCATAGCATCTTGTATAAGACCATTATAGATGGCTCTAAAAGAGAATCCATGGAGCAAAGAGCTTACCATTTTATTAAGACAAAATGTAACCGCCAGGTGAAATAAATGTAGGAGAACAGGACAGCAGCAATACACGCGTGTTTAATTTTTGATAGATTAATTGTGAGGATTTCACAATAGAACAATATGGCTCAGATTCCCAGATGGTGTAACTCAGCACCGCTCACTTGGACTCAATGAATCACGTCCCCAATTGGTATAAATTGATGTAGCTCAAATGGAGTCAAGAAGCCTGATCCCTGCTTTTCTATAACGTTGTGACTCCACTGAAGGCAATGGGCCAGATCCACAACTGCTGTTCATCAGCACAGCTCTATTGAAAGCAACGTGTAAGATCGACACCTGGCATATATCCATGTGGCTCAACTGGAGTCAATGGATCTTCACCAGGTTATAGCGGGTGAGGATCTTGCCCTGACAAATAGATCATGCATTACCATTATCCCTTGTTGTCAGTTGTTGGCTGTGTGTGTGTTCTCCCAAGGTGTATGCTGTCCCAGCTCTGTGCAGATAACCGAGACACCACTCCATGATTAAATTATTCAATAAGACCAGAGATCCATTTCAATAATGAAGGCACCAGGCCAGGTTTATTGTAGACAAAGCACGGTCCTAGTATCCCACAGATGCTACAGGAACACTAACACTTGTATGTGTGTTACAATGAACCAGCTCAATAAAGGGCGTGACTTTCCATTTCCCCCTCAGCTGGACCAAAATGCCTCCTCTTAGGTCCCCTTTTATACATAGATACAAACAAGTTGTGTATTACCCCTCTGATGTGTGTAGGTGCCTCCCCCAACATGGCAAGGTACACTCTTTGACATAGTAAGATACCACCCATTACATTGTACCAAATGGTTCACTCAAAACGTCTCAATTTGTTTCTCTCGGGCTGGCTGGTTTTGCTCAAGACACTTTTCTGCATATGGGCAAAAAAGGCCTAAAGGTGTCCTGGTGGATCAAAGGCCTCAAGAGTTGTTTAGTCTGGCTGCCATGATGGTAAAGTTCTCTCCTTCCAGTCCACTCATGCCCTTGATCCCATGGAGCGACCACTAGATAAATAATATTTCAGAAGCTGCAGCAGCCTCCTCCCATCAACATCCATCAATCATTTTGGTGACTTCAAACTGTAAAATTTCCATCCACGTCGAGACACTTTTGGCTTGTTTTCATGACAGGCTCTGAATTTACCAGAAACCATGGAGACCACTTAGCACAGTTCCTTTACTTAAAGAAGCCAGTTTGTACAGGTCTATTTGTGCTCTACTTTTGCTGACTTTAATAATTTTTTTTTTTTTACAGGAGTTCAAACATTTGTTCCTTGTAAAACGTATAGACATCGCAACAGGACCTGGTTAATTGATTTCAGTGGAAATATGCTAATTTCTGCTAGTGTAAATCTACTCTTGTTAGCATAGTTTACCCAGTATTTGGTGGATTCTCTCTGACTGGCAATTTTAAAATACAGATGGGATTTTTTTCCTCCTAAA